>NC_134483.1:203835550-204095550 GCF_040206685.1 Ascaphus truei | reverse complement strand
ATAACAAACATTAAATCATAAGGCATTGAAATACCCCACACTCACACCCGATTGGCCCGCAACTCGGGTCCTCCAGCCAATACAGTGAGAGCGGGGTGGCGTCAATGACCCATGACCAAATACATTGTACCACTGAGGGTAACTGTGACAACATACACAACTTTATTTGAAAGAAAAACATTGAATAAAACACTATAAAATGAATTGGGCGAAATGACGCTAGAATGGAAAAGTAAAGGTGGTTAAAATATGAAATATAAAACAAAAACTAGATTGGAAAACACTTGTAATACATAAAGAGTGAGCAATTAATGATTCTTGAAAAAGAGGCACGAAACAATAAAATATACTTAACGGACAGAGCAATAAAAGGATATTAGGACAAGCACAGATGGATCAGAAAAGGAATTTTTTTTGTACTCTTACAGACAAAGTATTATTTAATGTTTTTAATATAAGGACCAAATGTCGATATCTTCATTGAGACCCCCTGGATACAAAGTGTTAAGCTTATGTATCCAGAAGGTCTCTTGCATAGAAAGTTCCTTAACCCTATCCCCCACCCCTTCTATTCCTAGGGACATATTTAATAACCTTAAAGAGAAGTGACGATGGGTCCTTGTTATGATGCAGAGTAAAATGTCTAGAAAGACTGACAAAACCAATTTTTATGTTGCGTATATGTTCTTGGGGGAACCCAAGTGGGGTAATAACTATCCAGTAGTGGTGTATGAGAAGTGATTCACCCTTAGGCTTCAATCAATATAGTGGCAAATAACTCGGACCCTAACCAGGTCTGCCTCGTTGGTAAAATGCCCGAGGTTGGCTTCTCGGGCCCCGTGAGTCAGAGGGCCCGGCCACCCAGGCCCCCTGCACTGCCGTGTCAGTTTTATTTTTTTTTAAAAGGCGGCAATTCCCGTGCGCAGAGCTGTGGTCTCGGCGCGCATGCGCAGGGAAAGCAGAGTGTCCAGCCTGCTACCTGTTGGCCCGCTCACCCCCACTCCCAACATGAGACGGAGGGGAAGCGCCGTGGCGAGCCCACGCCTGCCTCCTGTGGAATTAGCCCACAGGTCTCAACCTCCCCCCCGCCCCCCCCCCCGTCACGTACCTCCCACACCACCCCGAGCCGACATCCCGCCACGGGCGGTGGGGGGGGCGGGGCTGGTGGGGTGGAAGCGTCTGGTGAGCAAGGAAGCAGCACCCACCCAGTCACTCATCTGTCTTTTGTTTAAAATATAAAAATAAACAGATTGCAGATTGTAATGGGTTTTTTTTTCCGTATTACAATAAGAAAACAGTTGAGTTAAAGTTGCGCGCTAAAAAATATTTGTGCCGTGTTAGGTGCGCTATATGGGTTGGGGGGGGGGGGGCTGATCCATTAATTTATCCTGGGCCCCATGATTTCTGTTGGCAGCCCTGTGTGTGATTGTCTGTCAAGTGAAACACACTATACTAACAACTTTAAAATAGTAAATTCTCTCGTAATTTAATGTAAAAGTAAAATAAATTCAGCATACAAACAGAAATTACAACTCCTCTCTGTTTCAGCCTTCCCCCTTGCTCGTCTCCGCCCCCCTGCCTTCCCCCTTTGTCTGACGTCACTCCCATTGTAGCCAGAGACGGTCTCCAAAACTCAAATTACAACGCCTACGGAGACGGGTCATGTCATCTGTAGCCGGTACTATAAGCGCAGCCTTTGGCACACAGGATTTTGACATAATGCACCAAACGATTGCCAGCTTAGGTAAGAATGTAGAATTATACATTGTCCCATGCTTTACTTATACAAAAAAAAAGGGGGGGGGGAGGAGAGAGGGATGTAGTATTGCTGCTTTAATAAAATATTCTAGATACAGCTTTACATTCTGCCCTTCTGTAAAACACTATCCAAAAATTTAATGGTTGGATTATTTTTTTTAATAAATGGAAGTTTCAATTTTAGAAAATCTCTATACTGTAGTTTCTTGGCCTTCATAAGATGTCGGCTTTAAGCTTTTTCAATAATGAAAGCTGGGACTAATAAAAGCAAATACTCTTGTCCGATGCATTAAGTGAAAATTCAACTATCCTAAAGATAGTCTGGTGATTGACAGATCTATTATCACCAACAAACCTATGCACTTGGGTGTTGGAATCATTTTATCAGCAAGCAGGACAACCTGCTGAAGCGAGAGGATCACTGAATGCAGGCTCCGGGATGTCGAGGCTCACTGAGCTCCACAGGCGAGGTGCTTACCTATGAGTAATGTCTGAGGCATGAGTATTGCAAAGGTTGCTTGGTTTCTTGCCCAGTTTACCCACATGATAAACATAAGCCATCCAGTAGTCTGTACAGTATGAGTAGGGGAGAAAAAGGTTTAATAGCTTTGTAAAAAAAAAAGTACAAATCACCTCATTCTTACTGACCATTGTATATGAAGCCTTGAAACGACTGTTGGTTATTCCAACTCAAAGTGTAAAGCAGTGCTCGGACAAAAACCTTACAGGGTCAGTCAGTTCTTGCCATTACCTCTGCATTGGTCTTCATCTGAGCATATATATACTCTCAGGGAAGTAACAGATTTTAAATGCTTGACAAAAAAAGACATTGTCTGCAGCCCTTGGTAGATAATGAAGTGGTTGTGCCCAGTGCCAAAACCCACCACTATGTGTCAAAAACCCTATATGAGCAGGCAATACACTCAATGAAGCACTGCAGCTTTTAGGCTACGATTATGCAAAATGGGTGTGTGAATCTGTGATGTCACAGGGCGACGTGCACAAGCACATGCTTCTGTGCACGCGACTGCGGGGGAGACAAGGCGGACATCTGTTCTTTGATTGGATGGCTGTGTCACGTGACGCAGCTGTCGCAACCAGAAAACAAATGTGGAAAACTCTTCAATTGCCGCCCGCATTGCAGTAGCAAGCGGCGCGACAGTCACGGTAGATATAAACACTTTCCGGGGATGCATACTTTGTTTTGGCGCTGTGCGGCGGCATTCCGGGTGACGCCACATGCTGTGCTTGGTATAATCACGGCCTTAGAAAAGTAAGAGGGCACAGTGTTAATAGAAAGCCACCAAGGTTTGTGTACTGCAGGAGGGTGCACAGCATTGGCAAAATAGCCCTTGGGCCTTTTTAAGGTCATGGAAGGAAAAGATGGGGATGTTTTCCATGGGTAAGGAGAGTAAGGTTTAATGGTGGGGGTAGGCACTGGATGTAAGCATGCAGTAACACCTGCCAATGTAAAGTTGACACTCCAAGGGGGGGTATATAGGGTACATGCTTAACCAAGCAAGTATAAGACAACATAGAAAACATTAAGGGTTGTGTGCAAATCAGGCTTGGGGAATGTATAATGCATGACAATCTAAAGTAGAGCCACAATTGCAATATGAGCAACCTCCAGCTAAAGTGAATGACAGCTATTGTATACCACTCCTATAGAATAATCCATATACATTCTTGATTAAAAGTAAAATGTCTTACAAGTTTCAAACTCATGTATTTTAAACCAATTATCTCAAATTAAAAGGTAAATTGGAAACATGCAGTGTACTTCATTTGCCATTTATTAATCTTTGGTGCTGCCAGCCCCGAGTCATGTTATCATACGAGGATTCTAGAGGTGTAAGGTGGTTTCCTCCTGCTTCCCCCACCCCTTTCACAAGTCTGTCTCCCTATTGTTGCTCATTTCTTCAGCAAACAGCACAGTCCACACTGCACTGCCTGTAATGCTCAGCGAACCATCCCTCCTTCCCCTGCCAACATGAAATGCAAGCAGAGGGAGGGGCAAAATACCATAGGCTTAGGCAGGTCATTTCCATGCTAGTGTTGCCAGGTGGCTTCTCCAAAAAATACTGGATGCAATAGTGAAAGGCGCGATGTGCTCGAGCCACCTCTCACCGCTCCATGCTGTTTCTTCCTCTCCTTGGTCCCCACCCCCCAGCTCCTGACACCACCTCGTTGTCTGCAGGATGGAGGAATCTGCCCAGCCCCCTGGCAACAGCCCTACTCAGGTCACTGTCCCGAGAGGTAATACCAGCCACATTCATATACAGTATTACCTCTAATTTTTTACTGGACAGTGTCCAAATACAGGACAGTGCTGTTCAATACTGGACACTTGACAACCCTATTCGGTACAGGTATAGAGATCAGAACCAGGAGTCCAGCACCTATTCTGTTCAGTAGTTTCAGATTTTGGTGAATCAATCGCCCATCCGCCGTAGGAACCAAAAACAAAGTTGGTATTGAAGGAATTGTGAAAAACATGGAACAGAAATAAGTCCTATTGACCAATACCTTATATTAATTACAAGATAGTCTAGTATGACTGCATAATGTGTTCAGCTAAAAGGCCATCATGTTGTATCGTCCGCATCACTTTCACAAACTTGTTCTAGTTGTGTATCAATTGGTATCTGCAAGTTTAATTGCTTATTGCCCAGCATGTTAGAATAGTTCACTTAAAAACCACACAGATTAATAGGATCAGTGGTTGCTGAGGTCTTGCAAATGTTATTTCATAATGTCAGCTATTTTACAGATTTGTTAAAAACTAAATTAAGTCCCATGGATATTATTTTTGCCTTCAGTGTAACTAATATTTTGCTTAAAAGTAAATACACATTTAACTTAGAGGTCCAGTTTTCGCTTTTCACCCCACAGTAAGCATATTTCAAAGCTCATAGGGAGTAATATGTACAGCACCTCGGACACTTTAATAAAAGCTGGAAAAAGCCAATGCTGCATTATTTAATACATATCGGGTAACGCTTCCCCAGCTCCTACTCTTTAGTGAGCTACTACCTACTGTACCTTTCTATAGGGACATTTTCCCAAGTTTTAAGTTACAAATCGGATTTCTTTCATATACGTATTATAGCCAATGTCGACCCCAAGAAGAACATGACTAATATCACATTCTGTAGCTCTACAGTAACGCTTTGATACTTGAAGCAATTTAGCAGTTAAGGTTAAGTCACTATAATGTTATTTATTCGGACATTTTTTTTATACTTGCATATGGAAACTGGGAAGCAGAGGTTGGCAAGCTGCATACGGTCAGTGTAACGTAGGATAGCAGAATTGGATGGAATGCTTGTATAACATGAACAAAATTGCTTGTCGGTGGATAGGGGACACTATTCAAGTCGTAATCACTATCAGAGAATAGATACTGTAAGTGGCACAGCAATACAAACTGTACATTTTCCAGGACTTTTCTATTAGAGCAATCTCTTCTATTACTCAATATAATGTATTATGTACAATGTTTAGAAATGATCTTTTAGTATGCAAGTGAAAACCAAGATTTACAGTAGCACATTTGAAGTAGTTTGACTAAAAACACGTGTTCCAAAATACAAAAAACAACTTTATTTTTGTTATAGGGGACAGAAGGATTCATATTCTGTAAAGGGCGCATTTGTCGGTCTCCCGGCTCCAAAAAGCCCTACATCAAGGAAGAAGATTCCCGAAGAAACCAAAAGGGATTCTTTATGTTAAACTGATGCTGTAGTTTAGCACCAGGTTTGGACACTTCCTGCAGATGGGGATAGGAGGATTAAAGCAGATGGTACATAGAACATACTACTTGTCAAAAGGCATGGAATTTGTCATTATGAATGGATTCTGTAAAAAGAAACATTTCCTTTAGCTATGGATGCTTTGTTTTAATGCTTGATCTTGATGTCAGCAAGTCACAGTGTCATCTACAGGTGGTTTACTGGAACTTGATGCCTTGTGCCAATGGCAAGTCCTTGCTGTAATTGATGGTACTAAAAATAAAATAAAACGTTTCAAAAATTACATCAAACCTTTAATCTGTATTCTTACAATCTTGGAAGAAAACATGAATGAGTTGGAAAATCCTGTACTTCACTACAATAACCAGCGCTGTTCAGCAACACAGAAGAGCAAACTGGGGAACAAAATAATTGGCCTAAATCATACAATGGTTGTGAACTGGGAGGTCTAGTTTTTCAGTCCTATAGCATCAGTTTTCCAATCCAGCTTTGTCAAATGCCACTAAGAGATCAACCCTATAGCGCTTGTGAATAATGAAAGAAATGTGATTTTATATACTATGTTCACAAATTTATTTTTTATATAGATACCCGTGTATTCCTGAATTTTAAAAAATGCTTTCAAGGAATTTTAGAGATGTGAGAAGCTTTTGCATAAGCTTCTAAGAACCATGCAAAATTTGACCCATTGGAGACGGGGGGGAAAGCCACGGCACAGTCACTGTGCAAGTGATTCGCAAATGTGCATTGCAGTATCATTGGGTAATGCTAATTTGCCAAATAATCTAAATAAATAAAATGACTACTTTTGCTTAATGCCGACACTAAACAGGGCACGCCAAGGTTTTGCTCACTAGTGATATTTCGCTGAACGTTTACTAATTTGGCAACATTATCAGTTATTTCAAAATGTTTCACTGGAAATCGAATTTTGGGTAAATAATTTTGAGAATGCATTTTAGGCCATGTTGTAAATCTTTACAAATCTGTCAATGCCGTTACCATTGCACATATTTCTCAAGTAACAGTTTCCTCTCATTCAAGAGATCAAAACACCATGTTATTTAACAAGGTAATGCACATATTGTACGGTTTCAATAGTTATACCCAGAAGAAACCCCTCAAGTATCTAGTCAAGCTGCGCAACATTTCGGCTCATACGCCTAGCTCCCTGACCCATCATCAGTTACCAGCTTGTTCTTCAAGTTCCCCGCTTTCTTCCCCCAAAACATTTTGGAAAGAACTGGCAAGGAATCACAACCTTTACTTAATAGAAAAATAAATCACTTCAGAAATGTAACCAATGAGTGCCACCTTCATTTAGATTTTTTTCATTGCTAGTACGTTTTCACTCTTACCAAGTAGATCTTCTCATATATTGTTTCCAGGAGTCGCTGCCTGACTCTCTCCCTCCACCTGTGTGCTTTTCACCGCCTTAAAACAAATAATAATATGTAGAACAAATGTTAAATATTGTACCAGTAGGAAAACTAAACAAAAAAACAAGTTGGCCACCAGTAAGCTGCACCCTCATCTCCTGGTGACTGTGGCCAACTATGGACTTCAAAGTTCTCCCATTCAAGTATTTTTCTCTGGGAGCTTTAAAAGTAAATTTCAGATCAAATCAAAGTAAACAAACTCTGTAAATGTAGGTGGGAGGATTGCTGCCTCAAGGTACCTTATAGTTTGACACCGCTTAGTAAATATGTAAATGTAATTAAGTGTCCGACATTCTTTTAAAGGGGCAGTCCCTCTAAAGTGAGCTGATTGCATGTTGCAATTAATTATAGGTGACTGATACCTCCGATAAATATTTATTTTTGTTTTGTTTTTTATGTCCAAACTCGTCACCGTAACTAAATGCTCTGGAGCGGTTTTATGATCCAACCTAAATCTTCTTGGCGATTAAAGCAATTTGAACAATTTTCTCTGTAGACAGAAAAGTTTAAATGTTGCTGCCATCACAAGCCAAGGAAATAAGGCAGAAACAATAAAATCACCAGATAAGGTTAGACTTACTCCAACGAAAGGAGAGCTGAAGACACCAGGATTGGTGCATCATTTCAATGCTTTCAGAACATCTTACGTTTGTGAATGCAACCAACATATGTTTTAGATCGAGCCAATACAATATACTGCACTATAGATATTTTTTTCCCCTTTTCTTCTTCCTGTCCTTGCGTCTAGAGTTCATATTGTTTATGGGCATACAATACTCAATCACCACATAAAAGTTATTACAAATGAATGCCATATTTCAGATCTGATCAACGACGCCAACAATAGTGAATTTTCAATAAAGTGGTATTTGAAAATACAAAATCCAAATTATCCCCTGGACTGCCAATTGATAAAAATGGTTTAAATGTATTGCATTGTGTTAGAGGCCAATCTGGCGGCTATGTGGTTTAACCTCACATGCCAAGCAGCCAGATGCGAGAAAAACTTACAACATGAACCTCACAAATCCAATCTCTAACTTAGAGCAATAGTATCATCTTAGTAACTACCCACGAGGCTGCAACAATAGCGACCCAGGCACCTCAAACCTTCATAAAACAGATCAATCCATGTGATGGATAAAATACGTAGAAGTTGAGAGCACACTAATGGGGGAAACATACCAAATGCGCCGCCTATCTCAGCCCCACTGGTAGGAATGTTGACATTCACCAAACCGCAGTCGGAACCCTTTGGCCTAATGGGTAAAACATATAGGATTTACTCTTCACAACCTGCAGTCTCTGGGAGTAATAGAACAGGAACATTGCATAAAGCAGCAACACACACTTTCCACATGGGATATTATGCTGCATTAGCACCATGATCAGATGCATCCCAGGCATAGAAAATATAAAGCAGAACATGTTATGACCAACGTTACGTGAACAGTAAGATCAAATATATATATTTTTTTTTTAAATATCACTGGAGTTTAAAAACCAATGCTGGTAACTTTTGCTGCCTGTCTTTAATCCCAACGGTCTTCAAACACCCATAGGGAAACCAACAGCGTGGGTGAGGGCTCTGCTGATGGACAATATTATGCACCCAAAGGCAGGAACTCCACTATATCAATATACTGTTACAGGCCAGGAAAATGTTCAGTATTGTCATACAGAGCAACATGTACATTTTTATGAGAGGCGCCAATCATGCAATCAATCCCTCAAGAACAACGGTTGATTGTGGACAATAGAGTCATGATTACTTTAGTTGCACCAAGTTAAACCTCCAACTACCCTGTTAATGATGATTATTCTATTAGCTTTATTAATAATAATAATAATAATAATAATAATAATAAATACCCAAGCCAGCGAAAAATCCTTCCCAGATCCTTTGTAAAGATACTACTTGATAGGCCTTGTTTCACCTCATTATTCCAAGCAAAAGCCTCTTCTTCAGACTTCAAAGAGAAATACAGTCATTAGAATATACAATCCCATCCCATGGGGGGAGTGCAGGACATGATCGGCAGTGAAGGGAAATTGAAGAGGGGGGCTTATTCTCTTCTGTTTCTGGGTTATTGGCCATCTTGAGCTGTGACGGAGGGGCCGTGTACTCTAGCACGAAAAGGGTTCATTGGCAAAAAAAACCATGTTGTGTGACACCATGTCATGACATCATCATCATGATCTCCAGATATGCAAGTCTCCCATATTACTATTCTCCGTTCACGTTTTAATTTCCAAACCGAAACAACACTTCACTGTGTCAATGGCACCTCCAGCAGGAAAAACACATTTAAAAAGTCAAACATTTCAATATTTTAGTTACATTCACAGGGGGTAGATTCAGTAGTGGGATACATGCGAATAATAGCCATTGCAATTTTATAAATCTACACTTGCAAAGATGAATAATTGACAATAATACTTTGCATTGCTCTGTTACTGAAAAGTTTTAGGGAAACATTATGCGGAAAGCAAATTTCAACCCATTACAAACTTTGGGAAGACAAAGGTACCTTAAATTTTAGAACGTAAAGTATGGGAGCAAAGGTCTCTGTGTGAACAATGGACGAACTGTGAGGAAGTCCAGTCACGATTGTTGGTTCAACATAGTTCCCTGGACGATCAATTACCTTTAGAGTTAGAAAGAAAAAAAAAATACAAAACAGATCAAAATGAATGTCCAATCCCAGCAATTCCCTTCATATCTCAGCATCTCAAGATGTGACATTATAGCGTACAGAAATTACAGATAGGTCTCTTCTTCATGTGTACTGTTAATAGGGTTACTAGGACTTTGAACAACGTAAAAGGTAACTGCCACATCCTATTAAAAAGGATGTGGCATCCTATTAAAAAGCTCATGCAAGGTCCAGGTTATAAGTCCTAAGAGTAAACTTTACTACATATCCATCTGTTCCCAGTTAGTGGTGTAAGAAGGTCTAGCAAAAGGAATTGCGCTGCAAATTGATAATCCACATTAATGCCCACAAGTAATCACAATGAACCAATCTGAATTGCTGGATACCTCATGTACTCACCCACTACACAATTCTTTGACCCAATTGGTAAGTTTGGTATCTGACATGTGACATATCCTAAACAGGTCACGCTCTTTCAAAATAAGAATTGAGAATGTTCCATTTGTTCACTATTCATCAAGGTCTCAAATCTTATGTTGCCGTTGACCAAATATTTTCCTTACATTTTCGGAGCGATCCAGCCGTATTATTTTTTCTGCAGTGCACCTCTTGCCTTTCCCCCATGGGATTCTACTACCATATCGAAGTAGCTGATGTTCAAAACGTCATTATTTCTAATATATGTACTTTAAATGCTTCAATTGCTAATGCAGTGTTGAATGTTATGAAGATAAAAATTCCAAAGGACAATTATTTAAAATGCAAAAGGATGATGTTTCTGTGTACGTGATAGATGCAACTATTTTCAAAATATAATGCTTTCCCGAAATAACAATGGTATTTCAAATATTTTGTTGTCAAACAACTTTCTACCATATGATTTGCAAAACACCAATGAGTTTGTGGCTGACAATTATTCCAGTCTCTTTCACTTGGCCACGCAAGTAAATGTGATTAAGTAAGTGGTAATTCACCAATGTACAGGCAGAGCTGAACAAGCTTGTTATATATAGTACAGCAGATACAAAATACTGGAGGACACTGCCGCACTGGAAATGGAACAGGAAGACACCTAGCATCAGATAAACCAAAAAACAAGAATGCAACATCTCCCAATGCTTCTTTACACACATACCTTACCACCATAGACAACTGTACCACCTTCTGATTTTGCTTGCTCAACTGCAGAAACAAACATTTTCACTCCCTGCTTAGTGTGGAGTGGCCCATACAACGTGTCAGCTATATAACAAAAAAAATAAAAAAAAGTATAAGTATACAGTTAAACAATTTAAAAGGTTTGGTCTTGGAGTAATACTACCGGTAAGAAGAATGCTCAGCACTGAGCAAAAACCCAAAATGGAGATTAAGGGGAAACAGCTACTGTATGGATGGCCTGCAGCCAAGGTAGAAATCCATTGAAAGAAGTTTGAGAGACAGGAAATCAAACCACTTTTTTTTGTATTAACATAAGAGATAGGCATTGATGATTGGTGGGCCAGATTGGCGTCTATCAATCTGTGCAATGTCCTTACTTGCTACAGTACCATAGACTATCACAGATCTAAGGCCAAGTCCCCACTGGCGCTGAGCGCATTCATGCTTCGAGAGTGCTCCAAGCATGAGCGCCGGGTGTCCTCCGATTACGCAAGCGCGTGGGGGGGGGGGGGGGGGGAGGGCAGGCGGCATTGCAGGCCAGCTGAGCGCGCGGGGAAGTATAGGTTTTTTTGATTATGTAAGCGCCAATCGTGGCTGAGCGTGTGTGCACGCGCGACGTGTGAGGGGGGACTTACATATATCTATATATGCAAGTCTCCTCTGCAAGCGCCGCCCGCTCAGTGCTAGCGGGGACCTAGCCTAAGTCTATTCTATCCCAGCAAGGTTCTCGTGTCTCTCAAATATTTTTGAATCCTTTCAATGTATTTGTACCCATGAGCTTTGCCAGAAATCTTTTCCATGCACCGAATTCATGTCACCATTATTGAATGAATGTTTGCCAACAGTTGCAAATGATCTACTGCCATCAGGATGTAAGGAAGCATGACCTCTTGCCATGATGTTCTATCGTCACAGGAAATAAAGCTTCCATATTGTGGCTTCGTTAGGCTCTTCAGGTATTTGAAAACCCCATTTTAACACCTAATTCCATCCTCTCTTCCAGTGTGTATACTTTGGAGTTCTCAATTCTGTTCAGAAAGTTTCAGGCCTAAATAACACAAAATTGGGCTCTTCCAATGGAGCATGCATATTTTTGACAGACAAGTTTAAAAGGAGCAGCCCTCCACTTGACTAGAACACAGACTTTCCAATTATGTAAGGCATCTGGTTTGTGCTGCCTACACTAATTATTCCCTTTAATTTTATGCTGTAACGTGTAGATATCTGCTGATTAAACAAGAGCAGCTGGAATGAGTGGCTGACACTTTTCCTACAAAAATTGGGGCCAAATTTAAAAAAAAAAAAAATTAAACTATAAATGAAGACGTACTAACAATTATATATGGTATTAAGTGTTTACTTTATCTTATTTTTCCTAATGAGTCAACAAATACTATGTGAATGTAATTCATAAAAAGAGAAAAAAAATTGGGAGGATTCACTATTTAAGTGTTTTTTCTATTTTTGGTTTCGCACCAAAATATTTCTGTGGACTGGACTTCTAATTTGTCATCAAGCTGATTCAGGTTTTCTTATACTGAGAAAATAGTGCTTTGTGTACGCACCAACAACTGAAAAGAAAGAAAAAAAAGCAAATGTCTCTGTCAAACATATACAGAGGAGCTTGGAACACGGAGTTCTGGATGTGAAATAGATTTATATATAAAAAAATAATAATAATAATTATAAAGTTATAGTGATATGGAGACAGCTGTTCTTGAATGTGCCCTTGTGTCAGAATTCAAAGGATTTACATATTTATTGCCTTTAGAGATCAGAATCAGGCGATGCTATAAACTTTGATGACAGCCAGGCATTTGCTTATGGCACCTTTTTTTTTATAAACTTGCAATTTCTACGGAATAAACCCTCATTTTAATATCAGGTTTACTGGACCGCAGCACGGTAAAAGGATTGGTCCATAAAATGCACATGCATGAACCTTACTGAAAGTGCTGTTCTTGCATTATACATTAACTGGATAATAAGCAATTTGTTCGGAACGAGAGTGTTCGCGTCATTCTAATAAAGGTTCTTTGCTCTAATTTTCGACAACTGTGGATTTGGGTTAGATTTACATGGTAACATAGGAGGGGGGATATGGGGAAGTTTTCTGGCACATCGTATGATATTGAGAAGCATTGATTGGATACCAGTTTGCCATTTTCTATTGTTTTGTGCTTCAAGAAAATACACACACACACACACACACACACACACACACGTAAACTAGAAAGTCAGGAAATATACGGTTAATATTCTTTTATCTGCTCCAAATATGTAAAGGTTCAACGAAGCCAGTAACATCTATTACACAAGTGGAATAGTAAAGGAGGTGAATATAGTCAGCAGGTAAAAAACATCACTGAAAATGGTATATTATTAATTCCAGAAACACTGCTGAAAGATCCTTCTATTATCTTTTTTTTTTGTATGCAAGACTTTTGCAAGTCATGTCGGCAACAACTAGATAATGCAGGTTGTGTGTATAGCTGAGCAGTAAAGTACTCACGCTCCCACGGATCTCCTATGCGCACCTGTGCGTAGGCTTTGACCAGCTTAGCCACTATTTCATCATGAATGCTTTCATGTAAAAACTATACAGAATGGGAACAAAACATAACATTTGTTACAAACCATAAAACAATTCATAGTTCTTATTTAAATGTACTAGTGACTAGTCCAAACACTACTGAATTTATTTATTATGAAAATAATACAAATCACAACCATTATAAAAAAAATCAGGTCTATTATATCATGTCTTCAATATAAAAAAAAAAAGTTGGGAGACTCCCTCCATGTGGAAAGGTTGTCTAATAAGAGATATACATAGTTTTGGGCTGATCAAGCATTTCATTTATCCTGAGATTTACAATGTTTTAGCCTAGGCACTGGCGTATGAGGTACAGTAAATCAACAAGCATGCCAATTTAGTACCCTGCAGAACAAAAAGCAGATGAACAGACATAACCTAAAATCTTCAGTCACTGAATATGTTCCATGTGTAACCCTTCTATGGCACCCCATCCGACATGAGATTGGGGGGTACACTCCTTCTGGTCACTCTGAGTGGTCTTGGTGCTGTGACCTGCTGGTATATAGGAGGGCTGAGGGCTCCGCGGTGTTGTGGGGAGAACCCAGGACAGGAGGTGTGGTGTGGGATCCCTCCAGCCAGTAGGGATCCCCTGGGGTCTCCAGAGCAGAGACCCTCACTGACACTCAATTCTCCATACACAGGAACAGGGACACACACAGCAGTTTATTTTCTACGGATCTTTATTCAGTATAGGTGTGCAGACAGCATACAGCAGACAGCATAGTGTAATCTCTGCCTCTCTGCTCAAGGCAGTTTAAGGCAGCTTAAATCCCACCCCTCATTGCCCAGGTGGGGTAAGAGGGGGAAACCTCTTCTTGGCTTCTTATCTCTCTCTGCTCTCTCTCTAGACTAACTGATCACTAACTGAATTTGGGAATATGTCTCAATTTGAATATCCTCAGGGGGTGTCTCTAGCTTTGAATCATTACAACTCAAAGCTGGATAATGATTGGCTCACACACACACACACACACATCAGGGGGTGTTCCAACCCATATCCACCCTTTGGATTAACACATTCAAATGTTGCTTAGGCCTGCCCCTGAATATTGCTACATACTCAGAGCTGAAATGCAAAACAGACCAACTGAAGGAATTAACCTGTTCTAACAGGACTGACAGAGGAAAGGCCCAGAAGAATACATAGCTGCCGAAGGCCAGGCTATATATGTGTTCCCTTTTAAACATGTATTTATATTTTATTTTTTACTCTTGCCTCAAAAAGACCACCTTTCTGAATAAAAGGTTTGAGAACCAACATGTTGAGTGCTAAACACAAGCAGCATGAACAGCTCAGTTAGATAATTGGGCAATTATTGCCACTTGTTTGTTTCTGCTGGAAGCTCCCCCCCCCCCAAAATAAAGTATTATTTTATTACTGTATGTAGCCATAGCTGGTTCTGGCTACTCATCTGCCCTCCCCAACACACAAGTTTTGGTAGATGCAGGCAGTGGGATTACCCCACCCCTCTGCAGCTTCCTTGATTGGCAGGAGTGGAGGTGGGACTTTGTCTGTGTGTTGCCCAATCATGGGTGCAGACCTTGTGCCCTCCCCTTCTGCTCTAAGGAAGAGACACACCTACATTGTAGTCAGTCTAGATCTCCCCAGTGTCTTGAGTGGGTGTGCAACTCTGATTCTGAATACTAGGAATTGTAAGCTGTGTCTCACCCTGCGGGGTGAGACTGTGTGATCAGTCCCACTAAGGACTGTGAGAAGACCCAAAGCCATATCTGATACAGAGACCACCCAGAGGCCTGGGATCAGAAGAGTATTCGCTGTATGACTTGATATATGCCAAATAAAGAGACCTGTGACTGCAAATTCAGGCCAGGAGTATATTGAACAATCATAGGGGGAGTATGCACTGGTTCTGTCGTGGGGCCTGGAGCCTGCGGCGGATGGAGGCGCTAGCACTGCAGAGAAAGAACTAAGCATTCTACCACAAAAGCCCTTCTTGTTGTCCCCACATCATCGCGGACCCTCAGCTCTCCTGCAAACCAACAACAGGTACTTTGCACCACGCACCGCGCTTTGCAAGAGGTGCTGCGGCACTCTGGTACCGCGACCCCCTCGGTACTCAAAGGGTTAATGTAAAAATAAGACGACAACACTATGTATGATAATAGAATGGCTTGCAGAGGAGGATTGAAATGAGAAACGCATTCTGACCTTGTGAAATCGAAACTATATCAGCACCTTACTGAGAACAAACACAATTATACGTACGTATTTTTAATGAACAACGATTTTGATTCAAGTATTCCAACGATTATGCTTAATTGAAAAAAAAAATAAAAAAAATATGTAATGGATCATTTTCTTACCAGCCGCCTGGCTGTTGTGCATCTCTGACCTGCTGTGCCCACAGCAGCAAAGACAACAGAGGGAGTGACGAGACTGAGATCTGCATCTTCAAACACTGGGGATACAAACGCACATACAATGAGACACAAAGCCAAAGTGTGACAGCTTCAGGGAGCCTTGCAAGCATATATCAATCATCATTTATAGGGATGGATCATGCAGTGTCCGGCTCCAATTAAATTCTACAGCAGAGTGAATCAGTCAAGCAGAGTGTTGTAATATACAGTAGAAGTTACAAGCGGTCTCAGCATGCCACAGGAGATTGAGAATGCTATAATATTGGAGAGATTTAGATTTGCTACAACACGGGATGAGAAATGAGGCTAATAAGCACATTGGGAACAACTCAATTTATGGAGGTTTTCACAGTCGGTAATTCCTTCTTGATTAAATTTAGTAGTGCAATTTTCTTTAATAGTGCTCATTAATACTGTACATCAATGAGGGAAAACCAGACCGCACTATATGATATTTAAAGGACTTCAGTTGTAAGAGGAAAGGCCTCCCCCACACGCAGGGGTGTGCCAAATAGCTCCACTTTTCAATCTCTCTTGTATCCCTTCTAGTAAGTTACTATGCATTAAAGATAAGGAAACAAGTTATACGGCAGGGAGTTTCAATCGGGGTTCGGCGAGCACCCCACAGGGGTCCTCCGGCTACCAAGGGGGAAGAGCTGGGACAACACTCCCAGCTGTCCCCCCACGTTGCAGTGACCCGTTTGCTCCAGAGCTCAGCAGCGGCAGCCGCCCGGTCACTGCGATCCTTACTCTCCCTGCTCCTGTGGGCACCGGAAGTCGCGTCAACCGGCTGACAGGAGGGAGAGGAAGGATCGGGTAAGAGCGCGCAGCGGTTGGGGGTGGGGGCGAGGGTTTGCATTCCCCAGAATGACAAATTTTTCGGTCCATTAACCAAAAAGGTTGAAAACCACTGTTAGAGGGTGTACACTGTTAAATATTAAAAAAATTTAAATGTATCACAATACATGTCAAACTCACACCATGACAATTATTTTGAACACACAAACAAAGACATGCAAATATAGACACGTGCATACAAATAAATATTACTAAATCATCTAGGTATAATGTGTCAACATATTCTACGGCACAGCACAACTGGGTGGAGATCTTTGTATGAGAGGACAAGAATCTGGAATGCTGAAGGATACTGAGAGTCAGTGTAAATGTATAAATATATACATGTTGCATATTTACCAATAATTGCATTGTTTCCACCGAGTTCCAATAACTTCCGTCCTTAAAATAAAAAAAAATAATTAAAAAGAATATATGAGCATGGAAATCTTCTGCAGTTGTAAAATGGTTGGTTGCAATTCTTTTTAATCTATTTCAGCACTCAACAAAAATCTTTCATGTAATACATGCATGTACAGTAAATGTGGCTATAAGCTAAAGCATTACAGATATACCGGCAGGAATAGCTCTGTAGCCATTCATTGAGCACATTAACACCCCACTGAGACAACTACACTATAATAGTCCAAATTGATAATACAGAGAACAAAGTCCTTGGCGCACTATCAAGTACGTAAACCTGATATAATGTTCCTGGTTCTGTGTCTGAGAGGAACAGTTCGTAGATTTTCACAGTTGGTCCTCTTGATTTTCTTACGATGGTAGGTATATATCTGAAATCAGAGAGGACAAGAGACCATTGTGCAGTACCCTCTAGTCGTGGAAATCTCATCCACACCGCTGCTAGCTACTTACATCTAAACAGATGAAGGCAGACCTTGAAAGGTATCTTTAGCTGGGGGTCTAAATCACTCAAAGGGTTGAATTGGGGTCATCACGTATATTACGCCCGCTCCACACAGATCAACCGCAATGCCCGATTGCATATAGGAGAATAAAAATGCCAATGGTGTAGTACAGTACAATTTATTAAAACAATAAAAGATCAAAACAGCCAATGCACTCACATGCTTAATGACCTTACTACACGGATTACAACGTGCCGTCCGCAGGCTTGAGGGGCTGTGCCGTGGTGTGTATGGAGGCTGGATCCCGCGTGTACCTCTTCCTTGCGGCCGCAACTCAGAGCGCCAGGTCCACCTCCGATGACGTCACCGTCCACTGCCCCCTCCCCAGCTGGTTCGAGCACACAGCAATGCATCACCCAAGGGGGTGGAGCTTAGATTGCACGCATTGCTGTGTGCTCGAACCAGCTGGGGAGGGGGCAGTGGACGGTGACGTCATCTGAGGTGGACCTGGCGCTCTGAGTTGCGGCCGCAAGGAAGAGGTACACGCGGGATCAAGCCTCCATACACACCACGGCACAGCCCCTCAAGCCTGCGGACGGCACGTTGTAATCCGTGTAGTAAGGTCATTAAGCATGTGAGTGCATTGGCTGTTTTGATCTTTTATTGTTTTAATAAATTGTACTGTACTACACCATTGGCATTTTTATTCTCCTATATGCAATCGGGCATTGCGGTTGATCTGTGTGGAGCGGGCGTAATATACGTGATGACCCCAATTCAACCCTTTGAGTGATTTAGACCCCCAGCTAAAGATACCTTTCAAGGTCTGCCTTCATCTGTTTAGATGTAAGTAGCTAGCAGCGGTGTGGATGAGATTTCCACGACTAGAGGGTACTGCACAATGGTCTCTTGTCCTCTCTGTTTTCAGATATATACCTACCATCGCAAGAAAATCAAGAGGACCACCTGTGAAAATCTACGAACTGTTCCTCTCAGACACAGAACCAGGAACATTATATCAGGTTTACGTACTTGATAGTGCGCCAAGGACTTTGTTCTCTGTATTATCAATTTGTGTATAGCTATATGGAAAGGCTTGATATTCAGTCCTAGGCAGCCTCCCTCATATCCTCCCATATCTTGGTGGTTGTTGGGCTTTTATACTAATTGGTTATCCTTGCATAGTTTGGATATATCATTTGTCACAATTTTTTATTTATTATTTTCTAATAATCTATTGCATATTATTAATATTGTACATATCACATAAACAATAGGTTGAGCGCTTGGTTTGTAGTTTAATTCTCTCTTTATCACTATAATAGTCCAGTAGCATCCTTCTATACGGTCTTATTTTCCTACATTTCATCATATATTTACCAATGTCCTTTCAAGGTCATATTTGCCAACTAGTCCTCAATATCCAACCCACCATCTATGTTCCTTAGATCTTGGTATAGTTACATGTCCACACACTTATGGCTCTGGTCCAGAACACACAGTGTTAACATTGAATTATTTGGGTACTTCTTCAAACTTTTTTTTACCTCTTAGATACCGATTCACTACATTGCCTTCATAATTAAGATAACAGATCTTTAACAGTGCACCTTTATCTCACTTTATTGAATAAACCCACTGAACTGCTAAATGCCGATTCAGTATTTTTATGTCGATCTTTATATGAAATGGGGCACGTCACGGCCTTATTACCCTACATTAAAAGAACGTTTGTGTACTGGAACTCACCAAATCTTTCTTGGACCTGAAGTGCTACCTGCTTTCCAACGTTAGTGCTGCCAGTAAATGACACCAGATCTACGCGCTCATCTTTGGCCATAGCCGTGCTAGAAATGAGAAAATAACCACAATCAATAGCAAATAATCTCAAGAGACAATTCTCCTTGTGTGAGAATGCAACAGAAACCTACAGTGAATACTGAATGACATTTACAATACATGATGAAGTGAAGTGGTCCCATCAACCCATATTTCACCTTACAGTCTAAACATTTCGCTTCTGATGTCTCCTCAGTACAACGTATCAATGTAACTTCACATAGGAGGAAAGCAGGTAAAATTAAAAAAATATCTGGGTAACACCACCTCAAAAGGGCATTAATGTTCTTCACATTAAATACATAAGGTAGTTCCTACCTCTATTACCCAAATTAGATGGATTGTAATAATTGCTGCAAAAACATTACAGGGTTATTTAATAGGCCATGAAGCTCTGTGAATAGTAGAGCTCTCAAAAATACTGGTCAGGGCAATAAAATACTGTACCCATACGGGCACTGACAGGACTTTGCCAAGATAAAAGGTTAACCAACTACTCCGCAATTCCTCTAGTCTGTCTGACCATGGAAATAAATATAAATGTATCATATGGTTTGGTAATTATCAAGAACAAAAAATAAATATTAATGTACAGAATGCATAAATATATACTGTTGGGGTAGTCTAAAGCTTATTTCAAAAGATATAGGGTTTTAAGCACATGACGTCTGCCAGTGCTTGCACCAGCCTTTATGCTTATTGGCAGGCTGCCAGCATTGTTTAGCGGCTATGTCATTCTGTCATGGAATAAACCTGATCAAGGCACAACCAGCCTGGTAATAATACATTTTGGTATCCCCGACACGCTAAAGAGTGAGGAAAAAGCTATGTACTTGCTCCACTTTAATGATAAATACAGATCTCAACTGCTTATGTTGCCTTCTATGATTTCAGATTATAACTCAATCCCTGAATCACGCGTCTATTCCTTACTAGAGACATGCAACATTTTAGCTGAAGTTTGTGAAACCTGTGAAAGGTTCCCCTTTTTTCCCCCAAAACCATTTTGAAAACACCCCCTCCCCCCAAATACTGCCACACTGTAAATATGAATATGTAGGTCACATAACTCTTTATATTTGCTATTTTTGTCAAATTCAGTCGAGAAGTGGCACGCTTCTGGTGAAATTGGGGAATTTTTGAGCAATGTGAAAGTTCACTAAAATGTCCATAATATTTGCAATTATTTATTTATTTTTAAACCACACTTGAAGAGAAAAATAAGACTCGACAAAATGATTCCCACACCAAACACCAGGTGTCACACTGCATGTGCACACACAGCTGCAAATGATGGCAAACCTACCCGATGTCTGCACCACCGCAGGTCAGGGAACAGATGGCACCAGGTAAGTGGTTATCTTCTAGAACCTGGGCAACTATTCTGAAGTGTAAAGAAAAAAAGCCATTTAGACTGCAGCCCCACTTACTAACATTCATCACAGTTGCAATACATTCAAAGTACTGTCATTTAACTCTACCACCATAATAATCATTTGTTCTTGTATAACGCTGCTAGTTTTACGTAGCGCTTTACAGAGAGATTTTGCAGGCACAGGTCCCTGCCCCGTGGAGCTTACTATCTATGTTTTTGGTGCCGGAGGCACAGGGAGATAAAGTGACTTGCCCAAGTTTACAAGTAGTCGACACCGGGAATTGAACCAGGTTCCCCGGCTTCAAACTCAGTGCCAGTCAGTGTCTTTACTCACTGCCATCTCCCATGCTTAATGTTAAATGAATAGAACTATCCAAAGTTTTCAAGTGAAGCCAGGAAAAAAAATTGCATGTGAAGAGAGCTTGTTTTAATCCACTCAATGTGACTTACATCTGGAACTTCTACTTAAAAAGGTGCAGTCCCGTCCCCCCCTAAAAAGACCTACACCTTGAAAGTGAGCTCAATATAATGCCCCTTAAATCAGAATATAAAACCTTTTAAATGTTGTCTTATTTAAGAAGGTCAAAAACCAGCAGTGGACTGTTGACATGGCAAGCTTTCTGGTGCGGAAGCGCAAATGAGAATAAAGCGTTTTCCGTTCAGACTTCAAAGTAATTGTATTGTCCTGAGCCTCTCAGAAAGGTTTCTTCCCCCCCCCCATCCCATGGACACCTTAGGTGTGGGGCTCATTTTTCTGTAATAAAGACAATGTAAAAATCAGAGGGGGGGGGGGGAGAGAAAGGTGACACCAAACCCCTTACTGTACAGTAAAGAAATGTTTGAAAAAAAAAAAAAAATAGTTGAGTGAACTTGCAAACAGAACAACATACTGTATTTGTGTTTTGGAGGTAAGAAAGGGGGATTTTGAATACAGGGAGATGAGAAACTTGGCAGAAAGTACGTGTAGAAGTGTCACCGTGTACATCGTACACCGTGTTCATACAGTAGCTGATGAGTTACTTCTGTATGTGTAACAGTCTGCTCCCCTTTCCCTTGCTGCCAAGTATGTCTCTGTATTCAAATATAAAATAACAAAAGGGGATCATTCCCCTTACGGCATTATCAGTGCGGTTGTCACTTTAGTTGGAAGTATAGACAAATTGAAGCCCTGTGTATAATTAATGCTGTGTTAGACCTCGATAGGAAAGCACTTTATTTCTACAGATGCACACCTATCGCAAATTAATAGTCAAAGGGTTTTAACGGAAGTACAAAACAAATAAGAATGACAAAAAACAAAAACAAATGGAAGAACTTTATGTTAAGAAATATCATCCATGCCACCCTGGGACGTACTTTGTCACAGCTACACTAGTGAGGGATGTAGTAGGAGCTCCTTTCCTGCAAAAGAAAAAATCAATGATATAAAAGGCAGGCCCAGAGGATACTCACGATAAGGAACTAGAACATGTATTCTGACATTATGCAACACATTCTTCCAACACGATGCGCAAGTCAGCCATGTCAATACAGAAGGGACTGCAATGGAGCGCAGTACAATGAAATCTTAAACTAGATTGTGGTTAAAGACAAAAAAAAGTCAGACAGCTTTAAAAGTAGTAGGACAGAAAATGGGAAGTAAGAAATGTGAACAAAATCAGCCCTTTTTACCTTTTCATTGAAAAGGAGGCTGTGAGCTTGTAAAGAAAAAGGGGATTTATTAATTTGCCACATTCCCCAGCTGTAAAACTGGAACAAAAAGTAGCACCAGGTTTATTAGAGAAAATGCCACTGAACGCAAAGGGATATTGGTTTTTCCTTTGATAATAAAGCGGGTGCAATTCTTTCCCAGTGGTTTCGCCCCGGTTTTGTAGCGAGGACACAGAATTTGTTAGGTAAGCGTATTGTTTGCAACACTGTTTAGAAAGACAAAGCACGAGATCGGAAACATTGTTACCCAGAGTTGCTACACATTACGCCGTCTCATTGCCTTCCTGTTATCAACATGATCAACACTGCTAGAAGAGCAGCTCTTATAAAAGACTACAGGTTGACACCACGAGTCAGGCAAGCCAGAAACGAGAAGGAATGCCCATTGTACCATCTCTTACCAAAGGCAGACGTTGCCACATATCAGGGCGAGTGCATTGTTCCAGCCATATACTGCGACAGGGAAATTGAAGGCGGTGATGATCCCTACCAAACCCACCGGATTCCACTGCTCAATCAGGGCGTGTCCAGGTCCTCAAAAAACAAAAAGGGCATAATTGTGTCAGGGTTATTGAACAGGGAAGTCGGTGCGTGTGTGTATATGTACGTATGTGTGCGTGTGTGTATATGTACGTATGTGTGCGTGTGTGTATATGTACGTATGTGTGCGTGTGTGTATATGTACGTATGTGTGCGTGTGTATATGTACGTATGTGTGCGTATATGTACGTATGTGTGCGCGTATATGTACGTATGTGTGCGTGTGTGTATATGTACGTATGTGTGCGTGTATATGTACGTATGTGTGCGTGTGTATATGTACGTATGTGTGTGTGTGTGTATATGTACGTATGTGTGTGTGTGTGTGTGTGTGTATGTACGTATGTGTGTGTGTATATGTACGTATGTGTGCGTGTATATGTACGTATGTGTGCGTGTATATGTACGTATGTGTGCGTGTATATGTACGTATGTGTGCGTGTATATGTACGTATGTGTGCGTGTATATGTACGTATGTGTGCGTGTATATGTACGTATGTGTGCGTGTATATGTACGTATGTGTGCGTGTATATGTACGTATGTGTGCGTGTATATGTACGTATGTGTGCGTGTATATGTACGTATGTGTGCGTATATGTACGTATGTGTGTTCTACCGGATTCTGTTAAACCCTCTAACACCCTTAGAAATATAAAGTCCTTGGTTCTATTGTACTGAACAATCCCATGCAGAGGGCCAAAAGAAAAAACTCGAGAAAGGGAAATTGGATAGAAATGATTATTCAATTACGCTTAGTCCAATTGTACTTGTTTGTAGCCTGCAAACTGGTTTTCCCTTTCTCTATTCTGAATTCAAAACAAACTCCACACATTTTTTTTAAAATCTATTTCACAATGACGAAATCAATTACTTTACAAAAACACAGAAGGGGAAAAACTCAATACTCAACTATTTAGATTTGAGGAATGAAAGTCGATTCACCAAGCGACATTGAATGAACGCTACAAAGAGCTCCCAAATCATGTGTTAACAATAAAAATATTACGTTTCAAAAATGTATAATACTAGTCAATTTTTTTGGTGTCAATTAGTTACATTAAACATGTCTGTCCCCAATGCCATGTAGTCCCATAGGCAGATAGTCTCCACAAAACAAACAGCTTCTTACTTTCTGAAGGCAACATCGGTCCTCCAATTATACGGGAAAGGCCAACAGCAAAGTCACAGATATCAACGTATTCCTGAACCTCGCCAACACCTTCAACTAAAATCTTCCCCATCTCCAGGGACTCCTAAAATAGGTCATTAGAAAGTACCATAACATATAGCAAAGCAGTTACATTGTTCTTCTCCTTGTATGAAGTTCAGGCTAGGGCTCCGACGCTCGGATTAATAGAGATGTGCCAAACGGCCCAAAATGCAGTCACAACATTTTTAGCTTTTTTTTTTTTTTTTTACAAAATTTGATTCACTGCTTCAATGTTTTAAGCCAAAAAGGGCTAATAATGGCGCCAAATTAGTAGGCCTTCCACTAAATATCGCCAGACAGTGAGTATGTCCCATTTATAGTCCCTGCATGAAGAGATTTCTTCCTCTAAGAGAAAGTTGGTGATGACTTGTTGCAGCAATAAGCTTGGGAAGTGTGTGTGTTTGTGAGTGTATTCTTTATCTTTTAGGACACTTCTGGGGGCTGGGGGGGCAGGGATTTAACCAGTTCTAACTGCATTATAGCTCACACAGTCCATATAGTGCTTCTAAATGTTAACCTTTAGACACTGCATACATGTCACGCCTCCCATGGACTACAGCAGCGGTGCGCAAACTGGGGGGCACGGGTGGTTACTGGGGGCACGGGTGGTTACAGGGGCCCCACTCTCTTCCCCACGGCATTTAATTTTTATGTTGGGGGAGGTGCGAGGCCTCTGTAACTCACTTACCTGCTGCAAGCCGGATCTTCGGCGATGCGTCGCCATGGCAACGCGGCGTCAAATGACGCGGTGGGGTCAGGTGACGTCATTTGAAGCCAAGCCATTGGGAGGGGGGGGCGTGAATGCTGCGGCTCCCGGGAAGGGGGCCACAGCTAAAGAAGTTTGCGCAGCCCTGGACTACAGCATTGTTGCGTTTCCTCTTGTCTCTATGCAGTGGAGACAAAGGACCCAGTATCACTGGTAGTGCAGGAACCTGCTGATGGGGTCAAACCTTGACATGGTTGTAGATTGGAACCATTTTGGCCAAAAAAAAAAATATTGAACTAAATGGTCCATACTTAAATGAAGAAAAAACACAGAAATTAACTAAATAATGTCATAATGGATGTGCATTGGGGCTTTGTTTATGGTTGTGCATTTGAGGTCTCTTTCCCAGTAGCACACCAATTGGCTCAATTAAATATATAAAATACTGTGGGTCTGGGGTTTCAGCGTGCTAAGATTGCGATTTGCACAATGCACATTGGCTTAATGGCAAAGTGCTTAATGGCAAAGTGCTTAAGGACTTTGACACGGCTGCAATATTTTTCACAGCTGAAAGAGTTTTGCCTGGTATGCAACATTGGACAAAGTTCTGCACATCTCTAACGATTAACCCAGTGCCTCCATGTACATTTACAGTAACTGAACTAGGGTTTACCTTCTGCTAATTATCCCTCAATGGTCAGAAACGACACTACTAATATTATAATGTCTCATGTATTTGTTCCACTGCATAAAGAGAAGAGCAAACAAAATACTGCTGCACACAGCATAGGGTGCGTGACATACATGCGGTGCCTCAAGGGTTAAAATGTAAGATGCACTAGAAGTGCTATGTATGAGCTACAGTGGTTAGAAACTAGAAGTGTCCAGATATATACACACAAAATACATAGTAATGTACTAAATAATGTGACATACTGAATGTAGCATTGGAGCTTTCTTCTTTTTTGTTGCATACATACAGTAAATCAATGTCCCAGTAGCACTACAAATGACAGAGAGACACGTGTGTGTGTAGCTTGCCAAGACTGCATGTCTCATCACACACACACGCACACACACACGCGATCGGCCCAACGTCAGCCTGTTTTAGGTGACACAAAATGGTCTTCTTTTTGTGCAGTAACCCAATATTGTCAGGTATTGGAGTTCAGTGAAAGGCTTGTGACTAATTTATGAGCAGTTAATTCCTCATTTGCATATGCTGCAGTTAAAAATAACACTGGCATCTCGGTGCGGCAAAAAAACCCTTATGATAATCACTATAGTGTATAGGAAGGCAAATAAAAATGGCGTCAAACAACAGTAGAGCCAATTTATTGGTTTGGACTGAATCTCTCCCATAGTGTCTTGAAAAGTAAAATACCTATGCTACCTACTGTCTTGTTGTGGAAACCCTGAAAGCCTCTTTAGAATCCCAATTTTCTACAAAACACAGGCAGAAATCAACCAACTATAGCCCAGAGCTGCTCTGAGAAGAATAGTTTTACAATGGGCAACTATTTTAACACTTTTGCGGCTATAAAAAAGGTTTTTACAGTGTTAAGAATTTCATAAGAAAAACACAGTGTTTTGACATTTGTGTTTGCAATGGGCACTTATATCATTTCAATTGAGCAACCACAGAAGAACTTAAATGTTTCAGTACGCCATACCAGGCTTCCTAGAAGCTTGATCTTCTTCCGAAGCGCATCGCCAATTTGTCTCACTATTTCCCCACGTTTTGGAGCAGGAATCTTAAAAAAAAAAAAACAGATCAGGCACCAGGTTACAACTCACATATTAACACAATAATCATGACGGAATTTTAAAAGAGAATGTCACATTAGCACTGGTATTACTATGTACATGATCCCACCGTGATACAATCCTTTATATCATGACTGTCACTAGGTCGAGATATGGGATATCGCACGCCGATCCAGCGTTATCTGCCACGGACTTGAATTTATTATACACCAATTTACAAGCATCTCACCACTGGTATTAAGCAGAAATTGTTTGTTCTCCACAGTTGATGCAATTAGGTTAAAGATATTACCACATACGAGGGATTCTCCTCCATTTTACCCTGCCCTGGTGCAGTCCATTTTTTTTTCTACATCAAAAAAAGGTGTTTAACGTGTTCAGCAAATAAAAATTAAAAAAGGATGTGTAGCAAACAAAGCATACAGATATATTTAAAGCAATGTTCATGCACATGAAATTTCAGGCACGGTCACATGCTGGCCCCAGTATGTCCGCTCACGCACAGTTCCTTGTTGCAACCAGTGACCTGCCAGCACACTGTAACCTTGATGTGTTTCTTGCTCAATGATTTTGTTTACAGTTATTCTAGAGACAGGTTTCTTGATACAGAACACGGATGAATATGTGGACACGACTAAAGACAGCCCTAAAGGAGCTGCAACAGAAAAAGATAAATGTTTTAGACTTAGACCGAGTGGTACCAGGGGTTTCAAGACTGAAGTAAGTTAGTCCTGCAATACACGGCAGACAGCAAAAATGTTTCAGACTGCTCTTGACGGTGACTGGATTGTAAGGCATGCAGTAAAGTATTTCCAGCGCTAGAAAATAAATCAGCGCTGTCAAATAATGGGCCCAAATGCTTCTCCAGCACCAGAATGCGGCTTCACAGCATAGGGAAGAATGTCCGAAGTGATGTTAGGTGCAGCGTATCCTGAATTTACCTGGAGTCACGCTCCATTATTAAAATAGATATTAAAAATAAAATAAAAAAACAACATCAAACTTTTTATTTTGTCATCTTTGAAAAATAAAATACTTGATACAGCTGGTAACTATGTTTATACATAAAACACCACATGCAAAAGGAGCTTTGTAATGGCACATAAAATGCATTGCATTGAAAACTATTTATGGCATGAAAATGTACCATATACAGTACTTACATCTGCCCAGATTTTCCATGCTGCTTTTGCTTTTTTGACCGTTTCCTCATATTCTTCCAAACTGGCCTACAGTAAGCAGTAAATACAAACATACATAGAATAAAGAGACACATACAATATCCAACACAAAGCGAACTGCATTTGCACATAAACATAGATTGGGATTTTCTGTGACAGCTAGGAAACATTCATCACTACTGTAGAGCAAAGTGAAGCTAAAATACCTGTCTAACTCTTGCTATTGGTTCATTATTAGCAGGACAATAGGATGTCACGATCTGAAAGAAACAAAAAGACAAAACAGGCATAAAAAGTATCAAACAGTTTGAATGTATAACTTTGTTACAACAGTTTTCTAAAAACCCCGTAACTTTCACACATTTACATCCAAAAAACATTTCTAAGCAATAAACTCTGCTAATATTTTTGTTCTTCACTAGGGTGAGGATGTCCACCCGAGTTAAAAGCATGTTTACATATATACAGAAAAGCATAAACAATACCTAGAATTTTACTAGCATTGTTGTATTCAGAACTCAAATGGATTCTCAGCCCTAAAAGGAACTAGCAACAATTCCCACTAATCTCTGTTTGGTCATTATTACAGGTCACAGCCTGCAGTAAACCAAACGGAGAAACTGTGTCTTTGTTAAAAGCAGGTATACATTAAAAATCCTGTTGGTTTTTTTGTTTAATAAATTAGTTTTCTAGTATTCGATAATACTTGCTGGATAGCCCACCCCCCCCCCCCTCCCCTTCCCTCTCCTTATGCCCTTCTTAATGAGTTTAATGCATTAAGCTTCCATGGGTTGCTACAAAGGCACAGCACTTCCTCTTTTGAAAGAGAGGCAGCTATATTGTGAACCCCGGGAGAACAGATAGATCGGCTGCTTAGGGAATTACATTTCTTTAAAGCTAAGAAACTGCTGCATCTATTAAAACAAAAAAATGCCAACACTATTGCCACTTGAAATCTGGAGTAAGCAGAGAGACTAGTTGTGGACGGGTCTGGAATGGGAAGGACTGGCATGTGTTGTAATCTTAGGGCTGGGACCCGCTGCGTCCGGAGGCGCGAGCGGCCGCGTGAGCGTTCCCCACCAGCAGAGGAATCCTTCTGAGTCGGTCCCAGTCCACCCTCGCTGCTGGCTCACTACGCACTGTGACGCGTCAGCCGGCAGGGGATGCAAGAAAATTGTGATTCTGAGCGGTGACGCGTCACGTGGTGATGAGCCTATCAGCGGCGGGGGCGGGGGCGGGAGCTGTCAGACAGCTTCCTCCACAAGGTAGGGGGTGGTGTGTGTGTGTGTGTGTGTGTGTGTGTGTGTGTGTGTGTGTGTGTGTGTGTGTGTGTGTATGTGTGTGTGTGTATGTGAGGAGGGCATTTGTGGGGGAAGGGGGAGGGAGCGGGAGCTGCTTACCTTCCAGCAGCCCGCAGCAGCTCCCTCCTGCAGCCCGGGAGACCGAGCCCATGGAGGGAGGGGGGGGGGGGGGGGGAGTAGCGGGTCCCTTTGAACAAATCACCCCCCCCCCCCCTCCCACTCCAGCCCCCCTCCCGCTCCGGCTCCCTACAGACCGCATATTGCGGTCTGTGTCTGTCAGCGCGCCGCCTGTCTGCAGTGCGGGAGCACTGACTGAGGGAGCAGGGCCTTAGCCTCATCAGTTAACTGGGTAACTTTACCCTTGAGCAGCTTCTAGCAGAAGCCACTGTGTGTTCGAGGGAGTCATGTCAAACATGGGCATTGCAGTTTGGTTCCTAGGGCAAGTAAACTATTTTACACATGTAACAGACATTGCCACATAACAGGGCTAAATTGAAAATAGAATTGTGTGAAGTAACTGGATGGCACAGAAGTCAGGGATGGGCATTAAACATGGTAATGAATGATTTGTCCAGCTAATCAAGTATCTTTTCTGTATAGTACCCCAAATTGCCAAAGGTTTTACATAGCAGACTAGCAATACACACACCAGTTGTCAAGTGAGGGGAAGGCTAAACAAGCCATTTTTAGCTGCATTCAAACTGAACCCCTTCAGTGTACATCTGCATTGCCCTAAAAGCAGCTGCCTGATGAGTTCCCCAAGAGCTGCTCCCTTCGGCACAGAACCTGCATGCTAAGGGTTAACATTTGCTTTGCTTGTACTATGTGGAACATCAACTCCACCCACTGACGTGTTAATGAGCCAGGGAGACAAAGGACTTTGAATCCACAACTGCATTCAATCTGAACCCCTTCAGTGTACATCTGCGTTGCCGCAAAGGCAGACAGCCTTTTGCGCAGCTAAAGGGTGTGAGCCGTTTGCTGCCAGTCGCTGATGTTTCGTGATGTTAAAGCGTCTCTATTTCAATCTTAAACTCACCAGTCCTTTTATCCCGTTCCCAAATTTGCAAACTCTCTGACCATGAAATGTCTGTGAATGGTCTGTATAACCTCTGTTCATTCAATGTAACCATGTATTATCATAACTTTGTGTCCAGGACATACTTGAAAACGATTGAGGTACCTCAATGTATTACTTCCTGGTAAAACATTTTATTAATAAATAAAATGTACGGTTGCAATCCCTCCTCCCAATAAAGTGAACCAATGACACTGCCATCTGATGCCTCTTAAGCATTTATAAACAGTTTTGTGGAGTAAGCCAGGGGTGCCAAAAGTTTTTGGCGTGCGCCCCCGTGCCTGGGAGCCCCCGCGTTCCCCCCCCCCACCCCCTCGGTTTGAACCTGGCGTCAAATGACGTTGCGGGCCATATGACGTCACATGACCCAGAGGCGTCATTTGATGCCACATTGCCATGGTGACGCGTCACCAAAGACCCGGCTGGCAGCAGATAAAGGACGTTTCAGAGGCCTCCCCCGGCATTTAATTTAAATGCCTTGGGTTAGGGAGCGGGGCCTCTGTAACTGCGTTCTTCCCATCTTTCTGATTTTCAGGCACACACTTTTTTTCCAGCAATGTACAAAATGTTTACAGTAGCAAAAAGATCCACCACTGTCTCTAGAAATGGCAACTTTTGTTTTTTTGCTACAAACAGCATCCTAGATGTCAGCTAACAGGGATTTCCTATGAACCCTTGGGTTCACCAAGCATCAAAGATTCCCTGCAATGTTCAGTCCATTTGAAAATTGTACTAAACAGAAAAATGTACAATGCATCTGATCTCAGACATGCGAGGATTGGGGATCCTTATAACGCATCTGATCTCAGGCATGCGAGGATTGGGGTTCCCTATAATGCATCTGATCTCATGCATGCGAGGATTGGGGTTCCTTATAATGTATCTGATCTCAGACATGCGAGGATTGGGGTTCCTTATAATGCATCTGATCTCAGACATGCGAGGATTGGGGTTCCTTATAATGCATCTGATCTCAGACATGCGAGGATTGGGGTTCCTTATAATGCATCTGATATCAGACATACGAGGATTGGGGATCCCTATAATGCATCTGATCTCAGACATGCGAGGATTGGGGTTCCTTATAATGTATCTGATCTCAGACATGCGAGGATTGGGGTTCCTTATAATGTATCTGATCTCAGACATGCGAGGATTGGGGTTCCTTATAATGCATCTGATCTCAGACATGCGAGGATTGGGGTTCCTTATAATGCATCTGATCTCAGACATGCGAGGATTGGGGTTCCTTATAATGCATCTGATCTCAGACATGCGAGGATTGGGGTTCCTTATAATGCATCTGATTTCAGACATGCGAGGATTGGGGTTCCTTATAATGCATCTGATCTCAGACATGCGAGGATTGGGATTCCTTATAATGCATCTGATCTCAGACATGCGAGGATTGGGGTTCCTTATAATGCATCTGATTTCAGACATGCGAGGATTGGGGTTCCTTATAATGCATCTGATCTCAGACATGCGAGGATTGGGATTCCTTATAATGCATCTGATCTCAGACATGCGAGGATTGGGGTTCCTTATAATGCATCTGATCTCAGACATGCGAGGATTGGGATTCCTTATAATGCATCTGATCTCAGAAATGCGAGGATTGGGATTCCTTATAATGCATCTGATCTCAGACATGCGAGGATTGGGGTTCCTTATAATGCATCTGATCTCAGACATGCGAGGATTGGGGTTCCTTATAATGCATCTGATCTCAGACATGCTATTAAAGGGTTGGAGTTCCTCAGAATTTCACAATATAATTATTGGGTTAACACACACACACACACACACACACACACACACACACACACACACACACACACACACACACACACACACACGACAACTGCTCTACACAATGTGACAGGTGTCACCAATTAACTAAATCCTTCAGTCTGTAAATAGCACTTTTTTTTTAAATCAAGCTTGATATACTTTCAAGTGTTTTCATCATTTAAGAGCATTTTTCTCAGTTGTTCTGGACAAAGAACTTAACACACAATCCCCTATTCAATGAAGTGAGAAGCGGGCCAATGCACACGTGTGCATCTATTAACTACTCAGATCTCTCCAACAGATCAATGGGACTACACATGATTATTGCACAATACAGGCAGAATCACCATTTCTCCAGGACCAATATAGCTATTACAGCTTGAACTACAAAATGGTACTGGTGACAATGGCGAGAATATTTCCACGTTATTGCAACTAAAATATTTGAGTACTGACCGGATCAGAGACACTAAATTGTAAATGATAATCAATGCAATGTTAGCACTAAACTGCAGCTTGGTACACAGCTCCCATGGTCAGTAAATGCCCCAGTTTCCCAGACACGCGGACAGCGCTGGGGTTAAACGATGGTTGCAGGGACGCTAAATACACCATGGCTACCACCAAGTTGTGAGGCTGCTCTTTACACTGGGCCTTATCTGAGACCCCAGAACTGCTCTTCACTGGAAGTCCAAACTACTTTTTTTTTTTATTATGTATTTTGTTTTTTATAGACCCTATGATTTAATTAAAAAAAAAGTGTAACAACAACAACGCAAAACCCTAAATTAAAATGGGTGTTCCAAATTGTTATTATTGAGATTAGAGCCATGATTCAAGGCTGGTTAATTTAACACCGGTCTATAATTGAATAAAATTTTTTTTTTTAAATAAACACCACACACACACACACACACACACACACACACACACACACGACAAACTCTTACATGCTGTTACCAGTTAGTGTATATAGCAAAATCTAAATGAATGCATTTAAAGTCAGAGGAAGATATATTAGTTTGCATTTAAATCACAGGAAGATATATTAGTTTGCCCAAGGTCACAAGACATTGAGTTACAAGGTTTCAAACTTCAGAGGCTTTTAACAACAAAGCTTCCTATGAAGTATTATACATTCTGTGCCTCAGCCATTTTTTTGTAGGACTTTATATTATTTTTTATAGACTGCATTGCTAGCTATAATTGTATGCTTGTCTTTATGTGTATAGCACCCACAGCTGTATGCAGCGCTTTACAAGTGAGACAAGGAATTATAGCACAATGGGTGCAACAAAAAAGGATCAGACAACAGGAGAGGAAATCCCTGCCCCAGAGAGCTTACAATCCAAGTAAATGAATCCAGTTTCCTATGGGATCATACAGGCGGTGTCTACAGGGGACATAACTAATATCCTGTCATGTGTTGCTACAATATTTCCCATTGCTAGCATGTTTCATATAGTTGCTAAATGTGCTAAGCGTAATTCAAATCACATGCAGATGCTCTGATGCAGGACATACGTCCCTTGCAGCTTCACTGTGGACAGGCTGCATATGTTAACATTAGAAAGCCTCAGGTGCTCCGAGCTGCAAACCTACCTCTCCTTTTCCTCCCCATGTGCCATTGTAAACCCCTTCATTCTCCTCCTTCAGGCCCAATTCTTTCAGCCATGAATACTGGGGTTTGTTGATTAACAGGGTAGACATACGTGCAGCCTGTCTGCAACAGGGTGAGAAGATTTTCCTCTTCAGCACAAAATGCCTGGAAAAAGTACAGGCCAGCTGCAGCATGGTGATATCAGACTGGGACCCACCGCTGGCCAATGAAGACAGTAATATGCACCCCCGCCTCCAGCTTTCAGAGGAGCTGGTTGGTTAAGGGAGGGACTCGGCCCACACATCCTCAGCCTGTCTGCACGCAGCACTGTGAGGAATTGTTTGACTTGCAGCACAACCAACAGATTGCAGCTGAACTCCCTACTGCCACCTGCTGCAAGCAAGTAACACCAAGGCCTACATTCACTAAAGGGTGCTACGGTTTAGCACGGCCCAAATCCGAGTTAACATGTGCTAAAGCGTAGCACCCTTTACTGAATATGGGCCAATGCATCTTTGTAGAAAATATACAGTAGCCATATATTATAGTATGGTACTTTATAAAAGACTGATACAATAATCATATGGATGTTACTAATTTAGTAGCCCCTGAAAAAGAAAGGTGTTGGGTCAAAGTCACCCAATTGTACTCAGTCACATAAAATAATTAAGTGAGAATGGTAGTAGCTGTGTCAATGAGGAACCTATTATTGTATCATATATTACATTCAGAACCTAAGATGCTATTCTTAGTGACAAGTAATAGACTACGTAACACTGATTGTAACTAGCACAAATTGTTCAAATCTGTCGTTGCATAGCCAAAGGTGGAGCACACGCAGGCAACAAATCTCCCTTGCTATTTATCTTTCATTTATATGGCACCAACATGTATGGCAGCACAGTACAATGTGGAGGTAAGGACAAGAACAAAATATAAAATATGTACAACTCAAACAATAGATAACAAGTTTCCTGCTCCTAGAAACTTACAACGCGGATTATGTACACAAGCTATGTCCCCTCTCGCATTCACACGCTCACCCTATACATAATAATATCCTCCCCATACACACTTAGGCCAGGTCCCCAGTGGCCGCTGCGGCGCGCGCTACGATGTGTATGCGTGTGTGGGCACGCAAAGCGCTGTGACACGTACGCTGGCAGGGAAGACAAGAATTTTGTCTTCCCGTGCCGCGAGGCGGTTACGTGGTCGGCGCGCACCAACAGAAGGGCAGGTATGCCACATCATGGCCGTGACACCCCCACCCCCCCCCCTCGTCATGGCCCCACACTCCCCTAGAGCTCCCCTACAGACAGCCGATCGCAGCTTTAAACTGTGCACGCACCACCAGGTCGTCGGGCGCATGCTGCAGGTGAGACAGGGGCCGTAGCCTTAGGCCTCGGCCAGGGTGGCGCTGAGCGGACAGGCGCGCACACGCTGGCCACGATGAAACGCATTGCGGCAATGTGTGTGGCCTGCGTGAGCAAGCGCCCGCGCCCGCTCGGCGCTTAGAGCAAGCAAATTTGAATTTGCCACTTGCAAGCGCGTCACGTGAGCGGTTCGCCCAATGAGGGCGAACCAGCTCCCTGACGCCGTGGCCGCGCACCCCAAAAAATTAGCGCGCCTTCAAATTTGCAACATTTAGTGAATGTAGGCCATCGTGATAGCCCACGCAAGGGAAACCTATTAGCACAAAGGATGCATATGATCATCTTAACTCTTATAGGTTTATTCATTGAAGTGTGAGAGTCAATATTGATTGTTAACACTCATTGGAATGAATGGATTGCAACAATCTGTAATGACTATTGCAAATGAGGGAATAAAGTCCTTAGTTTGCACCACAACCAGCTGGAAGTAAACAGTGGTTTTCTTTTTTGTGTAAATTGGACCTTGGGACCATAAATTTGGCAGTGAATGTTTGGACAAGTTAAGTTAATGTCTGAGCATTTAAACCCTAATCCCAACCTTAAAAAAAAACACTTTATTTTAGGAAGTCTCTCTGCTTAATATATATAACTACTGCATATATATATAGTATATATATATAGTGTGTGTGTATATATATATATATATATATACTATATATATATATTTAATGTGTGTGTATATATATATATATATTTTATATATATATATATATATATATATATATATATATATATATACACACACACATGTATACAGTATGCATTTAGCACTATATTTTATATATGTATTTATACAGTATATATCACTATATTTAATACGGTATAATATGGGTATTTATACAGTGGGTGTATACACGGAACTGTACTGAATACGATAGATATATAATATGTGTATCTTATGTACAGTATGTATATATCTATCACTGTCTCGTCATCAGCTGCTCACAGCTCTCTGTGTTATCACCTCCCTCGGTCACGTGATTTGGGGGACGCACCGCGCTGAACCGCAGACGTTGCCCTCACTTTGCTCCTCCTCGTGCGAGTCGCTGGCGCCAGCTGACGTATTTCCTTTTCCGGTTGGGTATCATGGCGCTGCAAGCTGCCCGGGGAATGATGGAGGAGGAGGACTTGGAGGTGGAGGATGGAGAGATTGATGATTCGGATACGGAGATGAACATGAAGGTGGCGGCACCGCCCAGAGACAAGGGACCGCAACAGCAGGTGAGGTAGAGAGAGCGGGGACAGCTATATAGTGAGAGACGTGCGTGTATGTTCGTGTTTATAGTTGCACAGAGCAGAGGAAAAGCATGGAGCAGAGAGAGAGGTGAGATGTGCCCTGCCTGTGTGCCCTGTGTGTATTTGTTTTGTTTTGTTCTGTTGTGTGTGTGTGTGTGTGTGTGTGTGTGTGTGTATATATATATATATATATATATATATATATATATATATATATATATATATTGCAGAATAAATGAGTTCTTCAGTATTAGGTTTGATACCTTTTTTATTTGGACTAACAATTTATGTCATAGGACACGCTTTCGAGAGTTTTCCTCTCTTCCTCAGGTCTGGCAATACTGATTAACAAAGGTTTCTACGACTTAGACAGGGATTTAAAAAGAAAAAGGGAAGAATAAAGGAAGGGTATTAAAACAGAGAATTAGGGATGAGGGGGCTGTACATTCATAGCAGCACAGAGGGAGAAAAAGATGCTGGGGGTGGGGGGGAAGTTATAGGATGGCACAATGGCAGGGAGGACTATTACAACAAATTATGATAGTGTGTGAGAAAACCCCATGTCTTCCCCCTCTGTGCTGCTGTGAATGTACCCCCCCCCCCCCCCATCTCCCTAATTCTCACCTTCCTCACTGTTTTTAACACCCTTCCAGTGCGCCTCTGTTCTTTATTCTTCCTTTTTTTTTTTTTCAATCCCTGTCTAAGTTGTAGAAGCCTTTTGTATATCAGTATTGCTTGACCTGAGGAAGAGAGGACAACTCTCAAGCTTGTCTTATGACATAAATTGTTGGTCCAAATAAAAAAGGTATCACCAAATACTGAAGAATTCATTTATTCAGCACTATGGCAACTGGACTAATCTTTCTCTGTCTCGTGTGTTAAAATATGGATGTGTAATATTAAATCACACTGATTATTATACAACACAATTCGTTTTTAGGTTTAGCTGTAAAAAAATATTCCTCCGAAAATGCTGCTTGGAAGTTACATATGTGTGTTGTGCTCATTCAGTAACATGATTTGTCCGTATGTATTACAGATGTTGGACACATGAATTTTGGTGTTTAGTTAGACAGTGGTTTTCAACCTTCAAACAACTGTGGGACAAATGCATTGTGACTGCATATCTCCTTAAATTACTGGGTGGATACTGCAACCCACATACAATATGTATTTAAAAACACAATTGCTAGCTATTTTTACGCTTCTCTCTCCCCCCTCTACAAAAATGATTGAAAAGTAGCAACTGCGACTCAACTGAAGTTTGGTATTTATTATTCTAACCACCGTAATTTTTGCTTTTCTGATTAACTCAACCTGATTCTCGTTCATCTTCAGAAACCTGATTTAACCAGTGCCTCAAGAGGTTACAGGAGTAACTTTTCCTCCCTCCCACCCAGTGCCCCCTACCGCACTGTCAAAGGGCTGGACTCCAGCGATGACAGCCTCTCTGACTCAGATGAGGAAGACAGCTCCCTGTGGCGAAAGAAGCGTCAGAAGTCTTACCACCCAATTCCTGAAAGGTCCAGGCCCATACTGCCTTCAGTACCCAGTAAGCAGAAGCAGACAGGCACAGGGCCTGCAAAATTAAACATCTGGGCATCCGTACTCCAGGAGCAGACCCATGACGCAGTGGCATCAGGGCTTGGTATCATGGACATGGAAGGACAGCTGGACATGAGCAGGCAGTCGGAGAGTTATAATTATGTCCTGGCCAAGAAGATGATGGAGAAAACAAATCAGGAGGAGCAGGCAAAGCTGGATAAGGAACTGGACGAGTACATGCAAGATGAGGAGTTGGCACCAAAGGAGCAGAATTGTCACCTGAAACGGAAGCGACCTGTGAAAGAGAGGCTGGGGGACAGGTTAGAAATGAACTACAAAGGCCGGTATGAAATAACGGAAGACGACCCCGAAGACAAAGTGTCAGATGAAATTGCACATAGGTGAGATATCTGGGTTTCAACTCAGTGGTGAAGCTCCTGCCCTCCATTGGCTGATGAAATATGGTAACCTGCTAGTGAAGAAAGCACTTTATGGTCATAAATTAAAAAAGCTACAATATAAAATTATATGAAGTATGATTAGTTCAGTAATTGTTGGCTCTCATTCCCAGTAATGGTAAGTTTGTGACCACCACTGCACTCTCTCTCCAGCTAGAGAGCACCAACGTGTGCTGTGGATAAACATTTCTCTTGTCTCTGTAAAGCGTTACGTAAAACTTGCAGCGCTATACAACACATGCTATTATTATTGTTATTTATATTATTGATTCCGGTTAGACCAGGAAGTGGTTATTGTGCAATGTGTGCTCCTGTTCTATTTCCCTAAGGGCACAACGTGTGGGGCTGCATTTGAAATCTTGACGCACGCACCGTTTATTATAAAACACTGTTGTGTCTAGGGGTAAAAATGTGTTCTCCCACACAACATGAAATGCTCAATTGAAGGTACTGGTGGCAGGATCTGCTCATTCAGTAACATTATTTGTCCTTCCAAAATGAATGTGTTACAATTTATGATACTTCTGACAGTTACACCAGTGGTTTTTTAACTCTTTAAGGAGTGATTTCAAAATGTATTGACTCTGTGGATTCCCATAAAAATTAATTGACTGATCGTGAACTTTAGCCAACATATTATAAGTATATCAAAACACTATGGTAGTGCATGTAATTTTAAAATATACTAATGCCTTTCTATACACTGCAGTATAACACTTACTGACCGTTTTTGGATTATTAGATTAAAAATGTCAAAAAAAAATGTCAAAATAAAATTACGAAGAGTAAAATAGCTGCCATTATCACACTTTTTCAGAGAACCTTTGGAAACCACTGCGTTAGACAAATTGTTTAATAAACCAGGTTAAGTAGTTTGCATCACCTGTACAAAGTAACAATGTGTTTTTAGTGTGTCTGCATAACAAAAAAAAATAGTGGTTTACCAATTCTTTTTTTTTTTTTTTTTTTCCCCCCTCTCCTCCACACTATAGAAAAGTGATTTGTGAAGCAGTATATAATGCTGTGATGGTAACTTCACATATATGAAATGCTGGAGCTCTGCAAACATGCATGACTGTAGAATGTTATGTTTTATAATGTGTAATTAGATGTGGAACATGTAATTCATGAATTGCAATGTATGTGCATGCAACCACCAGTTGGCCTCCAAGAACAGGAGACAAAAATAATTTTCAATTATCTGCAATGGTTCGTGTTTCAAATACAAAATGCTTGTTTCATGCTTTTTAAGTTTTCTGCTTCAGCAGCAGTAATGTGTGTAGAAATGTGCTCAACAGTTGTGTGTTTTTTTTGTCCCACAAAGTGTCTTTCTATTAGTGGCAGCATTTACAATAGATATTAGTTACAACACTTTAAAATTATTACTTAGGAGTTGGAATTCTAGCACCTGTTTTCTTGGAAATGTTTTTTTAAAGAGCAGTCCACCCTAATTAACCTCTTTTTGCAGGAAACTGAGGGGTTAAGCTAAACTGTACAGAGCTCCAGGGCCTCCCTGAGATACTGGAGATGTTACTGGTATTATTACATCCTGGTTTTAAAGGGGGTTTAAATGGCCATCCAATGGGAAGCCACAACCAATGATGCTGCAGCTTCCTATTAGCCTTATTTTTGGCAGCTGTTTTATTTACCCTAAGGGATATTTTAAACCTGCTAACTCCACCAGTGTCTCGGGAAAGAAGGGTCCACAGAGTTCATAAGTGGTGTTTGTCTCAGCTCCCCCCTCCGCCCCCCCCCCCCCCCCTGGTTCCCATCCTTTAAGTTCTGCTCTGTTCAGTTGTAATTGCATCTAAATACACTAGAACACTTTTTGTACCAGGAGTAGAAAATACTATTTTGGAAACTGTCTCTGGTATTTCAAATCTGAAAGATTAGAACACACTGTCCCCAGGGAATGATCCAAGTTCCTCACAGCATCATTCTCAGACGATCGACCGTCTATCTAAAGGCCTGAGCATCAGGTATCAGACATGGGAACAACGGCTGCACATTAAACTCAATGTTATTGGGATGATACTATGATAAGTGGTATCTGATAGGCTTGCCAAGATCACGACACTGCAATTAAGTCTTTAGTATACCCTTTTTCATTGTTGGTTTCAGGACACTATCTGACATTGTTCATTTTTATAACCTGTCCACTGCAGGCTCCAAGAGCCCAAGAAAGATCTGATGAAGCGGATTGTGAAAACTGTTGGAACCAAGAAGGCCATTGAGCTTCTCATGGAAACGGCGGAGGTGGAACAGAGTGGCGGACTTTTTATCATGGTGAGACAAGCTAGTTCACACATGGGGGTTTTTATGTACATAAGTGGGAAATGAGCAACATTAAAAAGTATGCAATAATCTATTTAGTCAGATCATACTTACTAATTCAAAAGCTGTGCTCTTTTCTGTGGGGTAAGCATTTGTTTAAAATCAAAGCTCCAGTCATGGTTGGGATGTGCAGAAAATGGAGAAGGTTTGAGCGTACCGGGCAGAAGGAAGGCAAATATGCGCTCACCCATAGCCGTTACGGGGAAAAAATTATTTCGCTTTGTCACATACTTAGAGGAAATTATTCCATAGTTTTTCTATTCTGGAGACGTACTGATGTAACATAAACAGATCCGCACCAGTTAAGTCTAATAACTAATGTAAATGCAACACCACAACTAGATAACAAACACCTATATAAATGGTACCAGTGTTCCTACAAGGAACAAAACAAAAAACAAACAAAACAAAAAAAGAGTAATTAACTCTGAAAGTAGGAGGGAGAAACCACTGAAAAACAGGACACTTAAGTGTGTAAATTTACTTTAATTACAAAATTGTAATTTGACACAAAACCGGAACACCATTTAGTTACAATCTTAACAGGGGCCAGCCAAAGTGCAAATACAGTATAAGGGACACAATAATCTTTATCGGGCGTAGTTATAGCCTGCGCTCTTTGGAGGCCCGCTCTCACCATCTGTCGACGGAGGCAGACAGGAGGAGTTGATGGGAGCGGCCCACCAGTGTTGATAAGAAGAGCCGCCGGCAGAGGAGGTAGTTGTAGTACTGAGGCAAGCAGGAAATCCGGGAAGGAGTGCACCCCGAAAGTCTTTTTTCCCGGTGTCTGCTGCCACAGCGCGCTCCTCACATCGTGCAGTCCTGCTTGCCTCAGTACAACTCCAACCTCTTCTGTCGGCTGCTCTTCTGATCAACACTGGAAGCCCGCCGCTGCTCCCATCATCTCCCCACCTCTGCGTACCATCATCTCCCGCCAATGGTGGAGGAGAGGGAGAGAGAGCTTGTGAGGGGGAGAGAGAAATGTTTGAAGACAGTTTGTAGACGAGTGCTGCTCGACTGGTACAAGGGATCTGTCTGAACATCCAGGAAGTAACGTCATCTGGTCCGAAGCTACCACAGTCATCCTGTTTCCTGCCAAATCCTGCTCCTTACTCCCCTGACAGGATATCAGCCTCTCTTTGGCTCTCATTGCCAGCAGCTGCCTCTGGCCTTAAATAGCAGGCAGTTGCTACTAGTCTTTACTCGTGCCTTGTCGTACCTTGTCATGTCTGAGCTCTCCCTTGCCTTTGTTTTGCCTGCTGCCTGTCTTGACCTTGGAACTGAATCTGACTACCCCTTGCCTGCCTCGACCTCGGAACCAGACCTGCCTGCCGCCAGCCCCGACCCCGGAAAGTACATGATTACCCATGCATCCCAGGTCTCTGATCTCAGGCCAAGGCGGGTGTATTACTTCCTACCTCTGCCTTGCTGGTCCGTATCCTATTTTGCAGTCGGCAACGTTACAACTGGGCCCTTCAAATCTTGTATTGGAAAAAAAGAATTTCAATAAAAGATGTAATCACCTACTATTTGAGTACTCCTTTGTTTTTGCATAATTATAAAGTGCATTTCAGGTAATATTTATTTATATCTGCTAAGTTCTTATTTTGGAGACTTTCCATATTTTAGTAATGAAGGGGATGGCATATTTTGTATTGCACTGCTAGTATTCAGTTTCTCTAAATACAGTGCGATTCACTAGAAAAAGGTTCAGATTCTGGTATGTAAGAAGATTACTTGTGCTCCACTGACATTTATTTAAAGCTGCAATCCCTCCAGAGAATGATATTTGAAGTTATTTATAAAAATATTTTACCAGGAAGTAATACATTGAGTTACCTCTCGTTTTCAAGTATGTCTGGGCATAGATTTATGATGACAAATACATGGTTACAAATACATAGTTACATTAAGTGGACAGGGTTATAAATTATACACAAGACATTGCATGCACAGTTAAAGATAATGTTACAGACCAGTTTAAAATGTGAGACGGCTTTAGTTTTGAAAGGACTTAGACTGGTGACGGCTGTGAGACTCTCCAGTAGACTGTTGTGTGGTGCAGGATAAGAGAGAGGAGCGGCTGGATACTTTGTTGGACCACGAACTGTCTTTTGGAGTCAGATCTCAGATGATAAGTGCTGCATGTGGTAGGGCTGAGAAGCTTGTTCAGATAGATGGGTAGCTTGCCCAGAAAGTATTTGAAGGCAAGACAGGAAAGATGAACTTTGCACCTAGACTTAAGTGATGGCCAATTTAGTTATTTGAGCATTTCACAGTGATGTGTGTTGTAGTTGCATTGGAGGACAAAACGGCATATTGAATTGTAGAGGGTATCGGTTTGCCAAGGTGGGTTTGGGGGTACCGTACAATATACTATGTCCACATAGTCTCTAATTTACATTCTGCTGTGCGATGCGCTTTCTGACCAGCAGACTTGGGGAGGATTTGTTCCTATAAAGTACGCAGGAGTAAAAAATTGATAAAGAACGCTGTGACGTTCGAAACGCTTTGGATGGGTCTCATGATGGGTCTCGTGACACAATAAAGTACCCGTTTTACTTATTTTGATTCTGGGTCCTTTCCTGCTCCATTCGGTTCGTGCACTCCTCCCAATTTTTTACTCTTGCATACCAGCATTCGAAGCTGCACAGCCAGCCACACCAAGGAACGTGAGTACTTTTTCTAACGTAGGGGAACCTACCAATGAGATTGATCGTGGGTGGGCTTGTACTACCCACTACCTGTCTTCAGGTGGACCATACCCATTATTGTTGCATTATCACTACTCTATATTTGTGGTTACGGATTTCCTTTGGATGGTGGTTCTGGCATTATATCATCATTGGCCTGGCATTTGAACGCTTTTGCCATTTCTCTATCTTCCTATAAAGTACACCTAGTTTGGCATAGGTTATGGATGTCAGGGTATCAATGTGCAACCCAAATGTTAAATGGGAGTCAAATCATATGCCCAAATATTTAAAACTAGTAAAAGGGGCTTGGATAGTATTAGAGTTGGTTCTGATCTGGAGCTCATTCATTGGAAGCTTTAAAAATGTAGCTTTGGTCCCAGATACCATTGGAAGCCTTGCCCGTGTTTAAAAAGGCTTTGTTTTGGGAAATCCAATTTTCAAGTCTCAAAAAGTCAGATTGAAGTATGTGTGCAAAATCGGAGAGGCTGTGCATATAGTGTGTGAAGCAGTGCCATACCCTCATAAACTACGATGTGATTAGCTGATTCCTGCTCTCTTTTGCTGTAATTTGTTTGCTTAATTTATAACCCGGTTATGAAGCATCATGGAAACAAACCCATGCCTCCTCCATCACTTGTAGGTCAATTTATTGTTGTCAGAGCATGTTGCCAAGTAGATGTCAAATTACCAACCTAGCATGACATGCAAGTGTGTGTTAATCTATATCTACAGAATGGAAGCAGGAGGAGGACACCAGGCGGAGTTTATCTGAACTTGTTGAAAAGCACGCCAAGCATTACAACAGAACAAGTGAAGGTAATATCTAAGGCTCACTTATGAAAGTATAGGAATATAGAATTTCAGTAACTACATACATAGTAACTACATACATTCAGTAACTACATAGTTCTGTGTTGGTGTAAGTTAACTTTATGTGCATGCAGAGTGCTTAGTCATGCTGTAATCCAGTGCCTGTAAAATGGATAGAAACGTGTGCTTGCGTCCGTCCCAGTGTCTGTATTGCTTTTCTGATTTGATTTCTCATAGCGTGTAATATTTTAATTGTATCCATAGGAGTTTTATAAGGGGGCTCCTCAGAATACAAGAAGAGATGACCTGTGTAACAATGTGCAGAATCTGTCCAAAACAGGAGTTCTTTACATTTCAGGGGTGTAACATGTAATTTGCTGTTTTCTATTAAATGCATGATCACTGCACTGTGTTACCCTGTGCTCCATTTGTAATATTTAAGTTGTTTGTTTTTTCAAATGAAGGCTCTAAATGTATCATCAAATATCAAATTTACGCTACTTTCACAAAAATTAGTTATGTGCTTGTAACTAAGCGAAAAAATAGCAAATGTATAACATTCTAATATGTAAATGCAGTTTTGTGTCTATGTAATGACACAGAGCACTGTTTGATTTGATTCATTATATTTTTTAATCATTGTGCGTGTGATGTATTTGGATCTCAAATATCCTCAAGAGAAACACTTAGGCTAAGGCCCCGCTCCCTCCGTCAGCGCTCCCGCACTGCAGACAGGCGGGGCGCTGACCGACACAGACCGCAATATGCGGTCTGTAGGGAGCGGGAGGTGGGCGAGAGTGGGAGGTTTGAGCGGGAGGGGGGGCGTGGCTTGAGCGGAGGGACCCGCTACTCTCCCCCTCCCTCCCTCCCTCCACGGGCTCGGGCTGGCACTCATACACACACGCAGACAGAGGCAGGCACTCACGCACTCAGACACACACACGCAGACACACTCTCACACACACACACGCAGGCAGGCAGGCACTCATACACACACACACACACACACACACACACACAGAGGCAGGCACTCAGACACACACATACACACACACAGATAGGCACTCACGCTGCTTTCCCCCCACACTCCTCCCCGCTCCCCGAAGCCTCCCCTCCTCATTGGCTCACAGCCACACCACGTGACGCATAAAGGCTAGGGATCACCATTCTCTTGTATCCCGTAGCGGCTGACGCGTCACAGTGTGTAGTGAGCTGTGCAGCCAGGGGGGACCGGGACCGGCTCGGGAGGATTCCCCTGCTGGTGGGGAACTCGCGTGTGGCCGCCCGCGCACCGGGTCCCAGGCCTTACCTGGAGAATTAGCATCTGATCTGGGGCCCTAAAGTTTCCCTTGTGATGAGTCTAGATTGTAATAAAAAAACCTTTAAGTTTCATATAAATGTGCATACTCTGAGATAATGGATTAGTATTCCATTTAAAATTCTTTTTTTTTTTTTTTTTTTTTAATTTATTTTTACAGCGTTTCTTCCTTTCTCTGTTTTTAAGGAAATATTTCAATTGGAAAACCAAAAGGAATACGAGAGTAAAAAGGCAGCAAAGAAGAGAAGGCGGCACGTGGTTGGGAAGAAGATGAAGCAAGCCATCAAAGGCCTGAACTTCCAAGAGCACGATGACACGTCAAGAGAGACCTTTGCCAGTGACACCAATGAGGCTCTGGCTTCTCTAGACGAGGAACATGTGGAGCTGAAAGCGGACACAGAAGACATATTTGAGTTTGATAATTCCAATGACCTTGAGACTTTTTAACACAACTTTTCTTGGACGTGTCAAAAATGGTGGCTGCATAAGGTAGAAAATCTTTGTTTTTGAAGCGGCATAAATCTAGACAGTGAAGAAATGAAAATGTAAGTTTAGTAAAGAATAATAAAGAAGAAAAACTGTTTGAGGAAGAAAAAAACAATCATTACTATTGCCCCAAAAGTTATTCTTTTTGCTTCTTCAATATGGATGAAATAATTTGTATAGATATTTGTAGACTTACATTGCACATTTCTAAATGTTTGTAGCTTCCCACAAAGAGACTCAGTTAATATACAGCGATCTGGGATCCTATAGCGTCATGTTAAATACCAACCCGACATTGCCTTGGTAGTGTCTTTTTGTTGTGTGTTTTTTTTATTTATTTTTTATATTTTTTTTTAAATAGTTGACAAGTGACTGTAGTTTCCCAATTTCCGGGGGGTGCATGCCTTTGGCACAACCAATGAAGTTCAATGACCAGAAGTCACTTAATAACCCATTTTTGCTACAAAGGTGACCAGGAAAACAAAAGCATTTAAAATATTACTTGCTACACTAGCAGTCAAGAAATGTGGAAATGATCTGAACTCTGCAAAATATGGTCTGGCCTTGTAGAGGATGTTTAATAGTTTTTGAATCCTCCTTTAAAAAAAAAAAAAAAAATGTCAAGGAATTTGAGACCTTGGTGTCACCTGTTCCCCACAATACAGCAGCTGCTGACTTTTCAGAAATGTGATGTTTTCTACCAGTACTATTTTTATACATGCTTTGCATTGATGTGTCCACAGCATTTGTATTAAAGATCGGTGCCCCCTAAAAAAAAACAAAAAAAAAAACGTTTTTTGTTTGTTTTAGAACACCACACTCTGTGTACTATAAAATAAATTGTTCCGCGCACAATTTAAAAAAAAAAATTTTTTGGACGCGCCTCCTTTTTCCTCCCCGCCCCCAAAAAAACCTACCAAATGCAAAAAAATCTCTTTTGGGCTTCTTTTAAAAAAAAAAATAGGGGAGTTTAACTGTTTGCATCCTTAAATACAAGTCCTGCCTATATTTATATAGGGTGACTGCAATTTTTGGGTTGTACAGGCAGACTGTGCTAAAGCAGAAACCTAAATTCTAATACATTTGTGTAAAAAATCAAATGCACTCAGGCTTCTGAAATGAGTAACCTGGGGACCTATTTTGAATTGTCGCCTCCATTTGAAATAAAACAGAACCACATCTCAAGTTGCCACCTGGTTCCATGTCCTTTGGGCCAGATCTTATTTAGCCCAACATTCATAGCTCCTATCTTCATATCTTTTCTATAGACGTAATGACCATTCTTTTGAAAGTGAGAACAACAAAGTCGGGTCCATCTGAGCTCGTTTCTGGACCTGTATTATTTCCCTCGTTTTGACCCCCAGTGTGTTTCTCCATGCGATGGTAGTACTGACACATTCACAAATACTTGTACTTGCAAGAGCAGAATTGCGTGCAAGTCGCACGTCATATAGCAGTATACTGTTACTAATGACTCACTGGCAGTATAAGATTCTTATGCACTGCAAAGCCAAAGTTACATTTCAAACTTTTTTTCCCCTCAAGCTTATGGAAGTAAATGGAAGTAAGTTCGAAAGACGAAGGAATGTGAATAGTTATGTTTTTTTTTTTTTTTTATGATGTGATTTTAATTGATTTAACTCCACTCTTGAATGGGTTAATAGATTGTTTGCTAACATGTTAAATCGGCACAAATTATTAAATAAATTGTCCTCCATATCTTGAATTTGTTTGAATTTTTTTTCCTGCTTAGTATTTGTATGGACGTGCCACCTTTTGCCTGCTTGCAGCATCTCTGGAGTAGTCCAGTTGTGGACATTTTGTTTAAAGAAAATATACATTAGTTGGACTTTTTTTTTTAAATTTTATTTGTATGAATGTTTTTTTAATAAAAAAAAAGAAAATGCAAAAGCCTTCTTTACTTCTACACAAATGTTAGATTTAAACCAAGTGCAAATGTTTTTTATTGAAGATGTCTGTTTCTGTCTGTATATGATTATGTGGTTCTTTCCTGTGTCCGGTCCATTCAAAATGACCATCCAGCTAGCTATCCAAGTCTTGCAGAATCAAGTTGAGGATTTTAAGGGCCTCTTTTATGTACACCAAAGCGGCCGATCGGCCTGAAATTCTCCATTGAAGTTCACACATCCATAATGAGATGGGCCATAACACCACCATTGTATTGTATGTCTTTATTTGTATAGCGCCATTAATGTACATAGCGCTTAGCAGTAATAATACACGTGGTAATCATATAAATAATAGATATAAATAACAGGTCATGGGAATAAGTGCTTCAGACAAGCGTAACATTTAGGAAGAGGAGTCCCTGCGCCGAGGAGCTTACAATCTAATTGGTATGTAGGAGAAACGTACAGAAACAGTAGGAGGGCATTTTGGTAAGTGCTTCTGCAGGGGGGCAAGCTTTACACTGGCGACACACTTTATTCGAGCTCGGCTAGTCCCACGAATTCGGGTATACCCGGGTGTATTGAGGTTTGTGACTGTTTTCTGCCCGAGTGCATTGGGTTATTTTCCAGGCAGGGATTGAAGCATTTTATTCCCGCTGGCTGCAATACTGCACAGTATATATATATATACTGCATTACAATTCATGAATTTATGCCATCTGGTAGACACGCGAAGCATTGCAGCCTATTAAATCCTAATCATTATCATTTAACAGATCAGCCGCCCGTCAGCCAGGCATGAACCCAGGCTGGGAAGGCAAACGCAACGGGGCTTGTCAGAGGTGAGGAGTGGCGCATTCCAGGTATCTGCCAGGTACATACTGGGTATTTGCTCGAATAAAGTGTGTCGGTGCAGTATGTATCGTGTCTAGTAATATCTACGGTGCTACTCATATGCTTCTTTAAGCATGTGTCTTAAGGTGGGTCTTTAAGGTGGATAGATTGGGTGCTAGTCGGATATCGAGGGGAAGGGCATTCCAGAGGTGTGGGGCAGTCAGTGAGAAGGGTTTAAGGCAGGAGAGGGCTTTAGATACAAAGGGGGTAGAGAGAAGACATCCTTGAGCAGAACGCAAGAATCGCGATGGTGCATAGCGAGAAATTAGGGATGAGATGTAAGTAGGGGCAGAAGAGTGTAAAGCTTTAAAAGTGAGGAGGAGAATTGAGTGTGGGATTTGATTGGAAGCCAGGAGAGTATTTGAGCAGGGGAGACACTGAGACAGATTTAGGAAAGATTAGAGTGATTCTGTCAGCAGCGTTTAGGATAGATTGTAGGGGAGACAGATGAGAGGCAGGAAGGCCGGACAGCAGGAGGTTACAGTAGTCGAGACGGGAGAGAATGAGTGCCTGAGTCAGAGTTTTCGCAGTCGAGCAACAGAGGAAAGGGCGAATCTTTGTAATATTGCGAAGGAAAAAGCGACAGGTTTTAGAGACATTTCAAGTGAGAGAGGAGTCAAGTGTGACCCATAGGCAGCATGCTTGGGCTACTGGGTGAATGATGGTACTTCCAACAGTAATGTGGAAGGAGGTAGTAAGGCCAGGTTTGGAGGAAGTATGAGGAGCTCTGTTTTTGTCATGTTAAGTTTAAGTCAACAAATATTTAAGTTTTAGGCAAGACCGAAAAAACTAACATTACCTGCATTAACCTGAACGGCCTTTAGTGGGTATGTGATGTAAGGGAGTAATGCCTCTTTTGCATATCATTAACACTAGTGGGTGGAAATATTTAACCACACTGTGTAAAGCTGCAGTTCAAGCTGCCATTTTAAAAAAAAATCCATTTAAAATGTGCATCAATGCAATCTGCACACTGACAAGTGATTAGCTGCGTTGCCGATTGATCAGTTCTCCTGTGATCGATCTGCGAGGATTTGGTTCAGGGGTTCCCTAAATCGCTGTCAGTGCAGCAGAAGAGGACCGAAGATGCAAAGTTCTGTGGGGAAGATCATGTGACCAGGCAGTCACTAGATACAATTGGTGCACTGCTAGAAAGAGGGCAGGGCTCAAGAGCCATAGCCGGTTTCAGAAAAGGAAGGTGATACATACTTTGTAAATGGTTGCTATAGAAACAAAAATGCTTGTTACATTAGAATACATTAAATGCTACAAGTATTTTCTCCATATGACAGAACTGATTTATTTTTAAAAACACTCATAGGATATTGCTTGAACTGCAGCTTTAAAGTTGTAGCCCTCAGTTGACATTATTCTCTTTAGTAAGTAGGAGATACTATTAGGTTAGCATTGGGTTAAATAGCCTGAAGGAGTTTAGTGCATCTTGAACTAGGATACCACTGCAATTCTTAAAAATGGCAATTGGTTTTTAAGTGCGTCAATTTTGAGATTTTAGTGGGTAAAATGTTAAAGTAACAGTTGTAATTTGCTACTGTTTCATATGGTAGGTTTTAGTTCAAGGTTATTTTTTTATAATTGCACCTTTACAGAATAATCATGTAATCCCTAATACGGGATTTACCTACTGTTTATAAATATTATATCCTGGGGAAAATCCAGGTAAAAGGCAAATTTATAAAAATTATAGAACGCTGCACAAGTTTCCATTATGATTATAAAATTAATCTACTAAAGACTAATTTGAATATCATTCTTACATTCTTTTTTTCATAAGCGAATTCTCATTTTTATGATCCATTTCTATATTGTCCAAAGTGGCCGATCTGACACTAGGCTGCTCCTCACAGGCATTTTTGAGAGACAGGAACAATTGGGTATTGCATACTACTTGAGGGACAATCTGAATGACATTTGGGACTTAATATAGCAGAAAAATATATATAATTAGTTTCCATCGCTACTCTCCCTGGCAGCACGCATATACCATCAAGGGGTTCTGAGCAAGGTCTCTCTGTACCATAATTATTCCATTTATTACCCTGACAGTCAGGGTAATAAATGGCATATACATACATTCAAGGAAGAGAATACACTTTTAATGAGAAATCTTGAGAACCATTGCATGTTACCCAACATTGTCTACTCGTAGGGGAGTTCTCCCTAGTGACAAGGTCAGCTCACATATGCTCTCCAAGGTTCCCATATATTTTGGAAGCTATGTTTCTCCTCAAGGTGTCTCATGAGTTTCTCCATGAGCATTATGGTATTAATTGTATTTTTGACTATATTGATGTTTGGCTGTTTTTCTTGTTTCCAATGGCTAGCTATCACCGCCTTGCCAGCCGACAGCATGTGTTTTAAGCAGTGAGTCCTTATTTCTATCTATTTGCTCAATGGGTTTGTTAATCAGAAAAGTGTCCATATCCCAGGGAGGGGCAATGCCTGTAACCTGGATTATCAAGCTCGTGATTTTTCTTCAGTATGGTGAAATTCTGGGACAGGACCACCAGATATGTTTAAATGTACCAATATGTCCACTGTTACGCCAACAGAGTGGAGAAGAGTTAGGAAAATGTGAAGATGTGCTGGGGTATAGTACCATATGTGGAGGACCTTTAATATTTGTTTCTCTTATAGATGAGCTGGGTAACCTCGCCACCCTCTCAAATATCTCCTCCCATTCCTCCAACAGACTCGCACCCATGTCCTTTCCCCACTTGATAGCGTTTTGGTTGGTTGATTTATTGGGACTTGATATTAACATCTGGTTAAACAGGGCTATCGTACCTTTGGGTCGACTTCTGAAAAAAATGTGCCCAAAGGTAGTCGTCAGTGGCCTAACAATATCTGTAGTGTTGGGGATCAAATATATGTAGTGTCTCACTTGTAAATATTGGAATAAATGTTTGTTAGGGATCTTGTGTTCTAACTTTCTAACTGTATCTCTTGGAAAGACTTTAGCCTATTGCCTTGCTGGAAGTTCTTAATTTTAGTAATGCCCAGGGTCTTCCACTTGGGGAAGAATTGAGGGTAGGATGCTGGTGCGAATCTGGGGTTTTACATGATTGGGGACAAGGGTGTCGGGATGGATGCGATTGTTTGTTTGTTTTTTGGCATATTTGGTCCCAAAACTGTTGGGAGTGGGCTAAGATTGGATGATCCTTTCTTTTTGGGTGCTGGCATCTCTAATGAGCCATAAGAGGCCTGACCTATCATACACCCCTGCTTCTGTTTTTTCTGTCTACCCAAGGATTAGGACCCTTTGAGAAGGACCAGTATATCAGGAGGCTTAATCTAGCTGCCATGTAGTATCAGGATAAATGTGACTGGGCCAAGCCACCCAAGACAGTTGGTAGAATCATGCTACTTTTCTTCTTGGTTTCCTACACTGCCATATAAAGTCTGTCACTGTTTTTTCTAGGTTACGAATTTGGGAGATTGGGACTGAGGTAAGGAGTACCTGAAAAAAATGACGAATGCGGGGGATTAAATTAATTTTTATCAAGGCTATCTGCCCGACCACGAGATCTGGCATGAGTCCCAGGTTTTTAAGTATTTTTTGAGCCTCTTAAATAGAGCTGGGTAGTTTGATACGTAAAGCTAGTTAAATAATTTAGTTACGTACACCCTGAGGTACTTTAACTTATCTTTTCTCCATATGATTGGAAAGTCTTCTTAAGGGTTATGACTTCTGCTCTCTGGTGGTGCAGGCTCAGCCTCTGCTTTTGTACAGTTGATTTTAAAGTTGAAAGTTTGCCGAAGTAGTCTAGGAGATCAAAGCGGTTCTGTAGAGATCACTATGAAGTGATGAGGGAGAGCAGAAAGTCATTGTCAAACAGATACATTTTGTAATTGCAGTCCCCAATAGTAACCCCTGTAATATTAGCACCTAGGCAGAGTTTTGATACTAGAGTTTCAATACACGTAGCGAACAGTAAGGGGGACAGAGGGCACCCCTGGCACGTACCATTTATGGGAAAAGGATTAGAAGTGTTCCCTGATGTGTGGACTGTAGCACTTGGATTGGAGTACAGAGCCTGGATACATTTAATGAAACCCATCGTTTCCATTACTCTAAAGATGAATTGCCAGGATACCCTATAAATGGCCTTTTCTGCTTCCAGGCTCAGGATCACTGTAGGTCTCTCTTCAGAATTGCTGTTGTGTATAATATTAATGGCTCTGCGTATGTTATCGGATGCTTGTCGCTCCGGTATGAAGTATGAATCAGTTTACCCAGGAACTTTAGGCGGTTTGCCAGGATCTTAGCGAAAATGTTGTCTGTCAATTAGCGACATGTGCCTATAACTAGGGCACAGAGAGGGGTCGTTGCCCTCCTTTGGTATTACAATTATTGAGACGTCCAGCATCTCAAGTGGAAGGTCCAAACCTGTCATTACACTATTAAAGAGTTTAGTGAGGTAAGGGGTCAGAATGGGGGGCAAATTATTTTAAAATGCAAATTTAAGGACCTGTCTGTTTCTGCGGCCTTTGTATTTTTAAGGGATTTAATTACCTCCACTACTTCCTCGTTCGTAATTGGGGCATTAGTATGCTGGACTCATTATGGTCCAGGGAGGAAAGACCACATTCACTCAGGAAATTATCAATTTTTTCGGCCCACGGTTTTTCTAACTCCTTTTTCGTTTTAAATAGTATAGGTTGTTGTACTATTAAGCACACTCCTCATTAATTTCGATGGGGGTGTACGGGAGGGTGTTTATTTGTTTTTTTATAGCGTGTGTATATATACAGGCTTGCTTGTTCCGAAGCCTGGGTGCTAATATTCTGTCTGCCTTTTTCCATTTTTCACAAAAGACTTGGTTTGTCCAATGTAAGGCTCTGTGTCTTCTATTAGAATCTGTTTCATTTCTATTCTATTTATGTCTGCAATTTAGCTAATTACTTATCTTTCTGTGTATTTTTTTTCTGTATGTTATGCTGTGCTTAAGTGTTCCTCTCAGGGTAGCTTTGTGGGCTGCCCAGAGTGTGGAGAGGGAGACTTGATTATTGTCATTTTGGGTGCAATATTGAAGAAGGGCTTCCCTGATCTCGTCTCGGGGATCCCCAAGAGAATATTGTTTATTCTCCACCTTGGTGTGAGAGCTGTCGGTTTAATGACTATTAAAGGTTAATGTTTTCGGAGCATGGTCAGACCATGTAATGTTATCGATGTCTACTTTTATGATTTTACCTGACAATTGGATGGAGGTTCGTATAAAGTCGATGCAGGAGTATTGTTTATGGGGGGCTGAGTAAAATGACTAACTTCTTGTGGTAGGATTTGCTAGTCTCCACGTATCCACAAGAGCATATTCTTTTAGAATGTTTCTCAATGTTTTTGAGTTGTTAAACACACTGAAGCGGGTGCCGGTATCTCTCTGCATGTTTAAATGTCCCGGTCATACGGGACACTAGGAAGCCGCAAGGGATGACATCATGGCTTCCTTTTGGCTCACGTGACACAGGTCACTAAAAGCTGCCATTTCGATGGCCCCACCAAGCCCAGCCGGAGCTGCTACCGGCACTCCCGAGATAAATATCTTGGGAAGCAAGGGATCACTGGAGCTGAAATTAACGCGGTTCATCTCTGGAGACCCCCTGCTTCAAACAATGTTTTACTGCTCGTTTCAGTGTAAAAAAATGCACTTGGCTGCCTAAACAACTAATGTGAAATTAGCAGGAGCAGAGAGTCCTGCTGTACACTGTTGGCGTGGCTGTGTGGGTGATCATTTCAGAAGCCTAATGGCAATTATACCATTAGGGGTCAGTGTTTTTATTTTTTTTTACATTTATTCCTTTGCACAATGGTAACTTCTGACTGCACTGGGCTTTGGGCTGAGGTCCATTTTAACTTCCTGGGCATTTAACCAGTGGTGTAATCAACACGCCGCTAAACCTCGCAATGCAGGGGGGTGGTGATTGCATAGGGGGACGCTGCCGGCCGGCGCTGGCAATTGGGTACGGTGGAGGCCCGAGGTCGGACTCAAGTTCCTCACCGGCTGCTGCTGTCTGCTTGATGCAGGGGTGGGGTCTTCACTGCACACAGACATTTCCTCCACCTGCCTGTTTCCCCACTTGGAAGTCCGCCCAACCTTCAGCCCGCATGGCCGAACACCATGCAGCAGTTCCCACACAGCCGGGACCCCCTGCTCCCCCAGGTACGTGTGTGTGTGTGTGGGGGGGAGGGGGAGTGGTAATTGAGTGAGGAGTAGGGTTGTTTGATGGAGAGAGGAGGTGATGGAGTGAGAGAGGTGCGTAACAGGGAGGAAGAGTAAGAACCAATGAGGGGTGAGTGTGAGGGGAATGAGAGCAAGTGTGTGTGTGTGTGTGTGTGTGTGTGTGTGTGTGTGTGTGTGTGTGTGGTATAAGGGGGTGAGAGTGCTTGCATAGGTCACTAACATGAGGACTCGAGTGAAAACTACATTTATTTAGCATTTTTTATTTAGGGGTCCCTTTAAAACAATTTGTAGGGGGACACAAAAAATCTAGTTATGCCACTGCACTTAACACCTTTATTGCCATAATAACGTACAGCGTACATTATGCAACATGCCAGCCTACATGCCCTTGTGACATACGCTGTACATCATAGCCATTGTCTTGTTTTTTAGGGGCTGTGGCATTATCGGCAGCTGGCTCCTGGAAGGGATCATGTGATCTGTCCATGGCCACAGAGGTGGTAGGACAGTCTGGCAATTATGAGCAGTTAAGGAGTTAATATTTTATCACTGAACAAAGTATTGCATTTTTAGAACATGAATGAGCAAAAGGGGATCTTTTTAAAGTGAAAGAAATATACAAAAGATTGACAGTTCAAAAGTAAACTAGACACTGCAAACTGTATTAAACAAATTGAGACTGCGCTGCTGTAATTCATTTTGAGACATTACAAAGGGACAAATGTCTTTTCAGTTCTCTGCACCTTGTCAATATGTAAGTGAGCATTTTTGTATTCCGTTGTCTCTTAAGCTTGCTCTCCATCATTGTATTCAGTCAGAGGAACAGGCAGCAATATAAAGAGCAGTAGCAAAGGCGAGATCGCCAGAGGGGTCAAGAGACAGCTACAAAGAAACAGCCCGTAGTGACGTGGACCTCTGCCTGAGATGCTATGTACAGCTTATCACGCCAGGAGGAGTGGGGTACACCTGTGGTCACAGAGACTGGCTTCTAGCCAATCTCTTTGTCCCCTGTTAAGGAGGCAGGGGGCAATGTCATAAGGCCATGAAAATATTCAATATTTTAATAAACAGGTGCACAAACAGATAATTTGAGTTGCCAGCTACATCTTAAATACAAGGAATTGTTTTTATGGAGGTCAAAACCTGGTCTGATTTTCTGTGTTGGTCCAGGAGTGAGGTTATCTTAGGCCAAACCCTTGTTTAGGAAATTGGAGAGTCAACTCTGACGGTAGAAATAAACAAAACAAAAAAAACTTTTATTATAACTTTATAAGGCATTCCTGAAAGGTTCTTGACATACCAGAGGGTGTGGCCAAGAAGATATTCCATGATTGTGAAGTTTTACTAAATATAAAGATATCAGAGATCTAACAGCAATTCATGAGAATTGCAGATGTATCTTTGTAACGTGCAATCAGACAAGTTAAATAGTTAAACAATTTATGATTATGAGGATGCAAAGGAAGATATCCATTTGTCACTCAAACTTGGCATTAAACACATCGTTTCCTATCCACACATGTATTTTAATTATACAAATGCAACTGTGAAGAAGGCATTCTTCAAAGTATAAGAAATAAAGATATGGGGCATTTTCTATATTCAGGCACCATTGGATTAAAAAGAAAAGTTATTTTTTTTCTCTTGGCCATAAAGGTATCACTGGCGAGTGGTGGTGGGGGTTTAAGGACATTCCAAGAAGGTGGGTGTATCCAGTGATCTAGGCTAAAAAAACTCGCAATTGAGATGAAATCAAATTTTCAACTAAGGGGGAGGGTTCATGAGACACATGAAACCTCATATTTTCCCCTTATGACCTTTTGAGAGAACCCAAATATATGATGATGTTTATTACATAGTTACATAGTAGATGAAGTTAAAAAAAAAAAAGACATATGTCCAAGTTCAACCTTTGCTACATTTAGGCAACCGTTACATATCCTATATTTGTATTTACAGTATTTTGATCCAGAGGAAGGGAAACAAAACAAAAAAAAACAGTGAAGCATCATCCAATGATATCTCATAAGTGAAAAATGTAATTCCTTCCTGACTCCAAATAATGGCAATCAGATTTCTGCCTGGGTCAACATCCTTCCTATGTTAGGGACTTCTGTTTATATTGTATATTTCTTGCAATCTTTTTTTGTTACCTAAACACTGTACTATTTTTGTATATTAAATCTATACGTTTTGTCTTTGGTATTTAATTGAACTTTGCACATTTTGAACAGTGATTATATTTTTGGACACAATTTGCTACAATAGATTTGTGTGTGCTAAGTACATACTTTGCTTAGTAAACAGGGACCAAGGACCCCAGCGATTATTTGTTTCTGTAACCTTGGTGGTGGCTGCATTTTAAAGGAAAAGTTGTGATGGCTTGATGGGGGATATTACTCATTTGATGGAGCCTGTTATGGAGAAAAGTGAGCCAGCTAGACATCTGTGTGTATTAACCCTTGTCACATATACAAGTCACATGCTCACAGGCAGGGCCGCCAACAGAAATCGTCGGGCTTAGGACAAATATTTTAAGTATACCTCACACGCCCCCTCTCTTCCCATGTATTTCTCTCCATTCTGTCTCACCCACTCTCACTCTCCCGCTTCGCATGTATTTCTCTCCCCTGTGTCTCACTCTTACTCCCTCTTTTCCTCATTCACCCCCTCTCTCCTCTCGCTCCATTAATTACCCCACACTCACGCATTCCCTCCCGCTCACACAATTCCCCGTACACAAGATATATACCATACATACCAAAAAAATCCCCACCCCCCAAATATATACAACCTCCCCCACCCCCCACAAATGCATACAAAAAACCCACCTACCCAATACATATTTTAAAAAAATCATATCACCTGCCACCCCCCCCCCGTACATTTATAATACACACACACTCTCTCACTCTCTCGGTTATCCAACGGAATCTGTTCTGGAAGTAGCATTGGATAGTGAAACCGTTGTAAAGTGAGTCCCATGCTAATAAGTGGTGGTGAGCGTTGGATAACGCATTGCGGCGTCGAAAAACGGCCCATAGGGTTGCATTGTAAAGCGTTGGATATGCCATTCGTTGTGAAGTGAAATGTTGGATAGCGAGGACTACCTGTACATACACACACACACACACACACACACACACACTGATCAAGCCAGGTCCAGTGGATGTGGGGGCCGGCGGCCGGCACTGCAAGTTGGGCTTGACCAGGGCAAGGCTGCCGGTGATCTCACGGCCGGACCCCGACTCTCCCCTCAGCAGCAGCCTGCATGCCTCTATCCCTCTGTCCCATGCTGAGCTTCCAACAGGGCTCCATCTCGTGCCGTCGTGCGCCGGAAGCAGTTAGCGCTGACGTCAGAAAGGCCTGTCGGCGTGGGACAGAGGGATAGAGTCATGCAGGCCGCTGTTAAAGGATAGCCGGGGCCCAGCAACAAGAGGACCGGCAGACGGGCCTGGCCAGAGGTCGTGCCCAACTTGCTGTGCCGGCCAGCCGGGCCCCCCCGACTCACAGGACCCGGTACGTCAACCCCGGCAGAGCCACCCTGTGGTCGGCCCTGCTCACAGGTGTGCCGTACATGACACTCCCATATATCAGCTCCCTCTTTTTACATTGTCACTTAAAATAATATAAAAAAATGACTTGTAGGTGTCAGAATTTAGTAAAATATTAACCACCCAGATATAACCCCTTAAGCAAGCCAGTGCACTTTAGTCTTATTGGAAACTGCCCCAATGAAAGATGAGTGCTTACTTTCGGAAAGCTGTGCTGCTATGTTATTGTTTCTTTCACAATCCAAATAATGTTGCCCTTAACAAAACTGTCTAAAGGGTTCAAAAGCTACAAAACATGTCCCTGATCACCTGTAGCCAATTTTAAGGCAGCAATAATCTTCCTAAAAAACAATATTCACCTTATCTGAACCGGGAGTAAACTGTAGTGAGAAGAACCTCCTGAGATGGTAGATTTGCAACCATCTCAGTGTCCTGTGGGCGTTTGTACACTAGGGGGCGGGGCCCATGTGCATGTTCCGGCTCACGCGATATATGTGCGCGCATGCGCAGGCACAAACGCTCGGCGCTTTTGTAAATAACATTTTTAAACTTTCCCGCTTGCTCAGATAGCCCGCAATTGTGCACCCCCCTCATCCCCCTTCGCACGCGTCCGCAAGTTGCAGGACACCCAGCGCTCATGCTATAAGCATGAGCGCGCTCAGCGCCAGCGGGGACTCAGCCTTAGTCTGGTTTCAAGCAAACTTTGAAAAAGTGCTTAAACAGATATTGCATGTGCAAGGGAGCTTGTGCCACTTAGTGAATCAGGGCCAACTTTAGAGCAATGCGGCCACCGTGGGCCCCGCGCCTCTGGGGTAGGGTGACCAGAACAAGTCCCGTTTTTTTCATCTCTGTCCCGGCGGCCCGACATACTTTAAAATATCCCGTTTTTTTGTGGCTGTCCCGGCTTTGACCAGAGAATGTGGGGGCAGCAGAGAGCAAGAATGCAGGGAGGAGAGCAGAGGTCTGACTGCAGCTGCAGAGGGTGGGGGCAGGGTTAGTGACAGCAGCGGAGCCTCTGCAGTGAGAACCGGAAGTGAGGTGGCTTCCTCCCCCAACCAAGATGGCTTCCCCCCCAACCAAACTCCACAGTGAAAGGTAGGACACCCCCCCCCCTCACCTGCTGCTGCTCCTCAGAGCTGGTGTCAGTGTAGGATCAGTGTCTCAGTACGGTATTAGTGTCTCAGTGCAGGGTCAGAGTGTGTCTGTGCAGGGTCAGTGTGTGTCTGTGCAGGGTCAGTGTGTGTCTGTGCACGGTCAGTGTGTGTCTGTGCAGGGTCAGTGTGTGTCTGTGTGTATCTGTGCAGGATCAGTGTGTCAGTGTCAGTGTGTCTGGGCAGGGTCAGTGTGTCAGGGGCAGTGTGTGTGTGCAGGATCAGTGTGTCGGGCAGTGTGTGTCTGTGCAGGGTCAGTGTGTCATGGTCAGTGTGTGTCTGTGCAGGGTCAGTGTCTCAGTGCAGGGTCAGTGTGTCAATATGTGTCTGTGCAGGGTCAGGGTCTGTGACAGTGGCTGTGCAGGGTCAGTGTCTGGGTCTGTGCAGGGTCAGTTTCTGGGTCTGTGCAGGGTCAGTGTCTGGATCTGTGCAGGGTCAGTGTGTGTCTGTGCAGGGTCAATGTCTCAGTGTCTTAGTGCAGAGTCAGTGTGTCAATGTCAGTATGTGTCTGTGCAGGGTCCGGGTCTGTGACAGTGGCTGTGCAGGGTCAGTGTCTGGGTCTGTGCAGGGTCTGGGTCTGTGCAGGGTCTGGGTCTGTGCAGGGTCTGGGTCTGTGCAGGGTCTGGGTCTGTGCAGGGTCTGGGTCTGTTCAGGGTCTGGGTCTGTGCAGGGTCTTGGTCTGTGCAGGGTCTGGGTCTGTGCAGGGTCTGGGTGTGACGGTTCAGGGGATTCATGCTTCCCAATGTCTCCCCGTCACCCCTGATCTCCCTGCCTCTGACCGTTTTTCTTCCGCCTCCTCGTTCATCTCTCCCTTCCTCCTCCCGCACCCGTTCCTCTGCGCCCCGTCCGGACGCACGTCCAGCTGTCACGCGTGTTCCCCGCAAGGTGCGTGCTTACCCCCAAACTTCTGATCCCTCCCGCGGCACTCAGCGCTCACGGCGCCTCTCTATTCCCTCTCCCGTCACGTTACCTCCTTCAGCTGCACCTCCTGCCCCCTCGCCGTGGCGAGCGCCCCTGCGGCGCAACGCTCCTCACGTTCCCTGGCACACACTGTGCGCACCACACGCTCCACTTGTAGGTCTTCCCTGAGCCCTGGTTCCGCCCCTCATAGTGTACAAGCTATTTCCCTGTCTGATTTAACTGTCTCCTCCCTCACTCCTTCTGACCTATCTCTGCAACCCCTCACTCTACCCTCTGCTCCTCCTCTCTCTCCCATTGGTGCTCCCTCCTTTATAATCCCTGTCTGTCCTCTACCTCATTGCTCTGCATAGCTTCTTGTGACCCCTGTGTGTGCAGTCTCTATGCTTGGCTCTCCTGTCTCTTTCAGTGCTGGTTCCTGTCCCTGTTTACCTCTGGATCTCCCTGGCTTGAACTCTGCTTTGATTTGGATTACCCTGCTTTCTCCTGCCCTTGGACCCTGCATTCGGATACGTTTACGCTGCCTTCTCCTATCCTCGAACACTGGCTTGTGGACTTGTTTACGCTGACCTCTATTATCCCTGAACTCTGGCACATGGACATTACTATCCAAACTCTCATACCCAGGACATTGCAAGTATCTGCTAACCTTTTCTCTACAGGCCCGGCAACGCATTACCACACTCTGGGCACGCCCTCACTGCTGTGGGTGCGTGTTAAAACCTTACCCACCTCAGTACTGGGGACTGGCCAGGTCTGCGGGCATACAGGCGTTACATTGGGTCTGTGCAGGGTCTGTGCCTGTGCAGGGTCTGTGCAGGGTCTGGGTCTGTGCTGGTTCAGTGTCTGGGTCTGTGCAGGGTCTGGGTCTGTGCTGGTTCAGGGTCTGGGTCTGTGCAGGGTCTGTGCAGTGTCAGTTTCTGGGTCTGTGCAGGGTCAGTGTCTGGGTCTGTGCAGGGTCAGTGTCTGGGTCTGTGCAGAGTCTGTGCAGTGTCAGTTTCTGGGTCTGTGCAGGGTCAGTGTCTGGTTCTCTGCAGGGTCTGTGTCTGTGCAGGGTCAGTGTCTGGGTCTGTGCAGGGTCAGTTTCTGGGTCTGTGCAGGGTCAGTGTCTGGGTCTGTGCAGGGTCTGGGTCTCTGCAGGGTCTGTGTCAGTGGCTGTGCAGGGTCTGGGTCTGTGTCTGGGTCTGTGTCAGTGGCTGTGCAGGGTCAGTGTCTGGGTCTGTGTCTGGGTCTGTGCAGGGTCTGTGTCTGGGTCTGTGCAGGGTCAGTGTCTGGGTCTGTGTCTGGGTCTGTGCAGGGTCTGTGTCTGGGTCTGTGCAGGGTCAGTGTCTGGGTCTGTGCAGGGTCTGTGTCAGTGGCTGTGCAGGGTCAGTGTCTGGGTCTATGCAGGGTCTGGGTCTGGGTCTGTGCAGGGTCAGTGTCTGGGTCTGTGCAGGGTCTGGGTCTGTGCAGGATCAGGGTCTGTGACAGTGGCTGTGCAGGGTCAGTGTCTGGGTCTGTGCAGGCTCTGTGTCAGTGGCTGTGCAGGGTATGTGTCTGGGTCTGTGCAGGGTCTGTGTCTGGGTCTGTGCAGGGTCTGTGTCAGTGGCTGTGCAGGGTCAGTGTCTGGGTCTGTGCAGGGTCTGTGTCTGGGTCTGTGCAGGGTCTGTGTCTGGGTCTGGGTCTGTGCAGTGTCAGGGTCTGTGTCTGGGTCTGTGCAGGGTCTGTGTCAGTGGCTGTGCAGGGTCAGTGTCTGGGTCTGTGCAGGGTCAGTGTCTGGATCTATGCAGGGTCAGTGTCTGGATCTATGCAGGGTCTGGGTCAGTGTCTGGGTCTGTGCAGGGTCTGGGTCTGTGCAGGGTCAGGTTCTGTGACAGTGGCTGTGCAGGGTCAGTGTCTGGGTCTGTGCAGGCTCTGTGTCGGTGGCTGTGCAGGGTCAGTGTCTGGGTCTGTGCAGGGTCAGTGTCTCGGTCTGTGCAGGGTCAATGTCTCGGTCTGTGCAGGGTCAGTGTCTCGGTCTGTGCAGGGTCTGGGTCAGTGGCTGTGCAGGGTCAGTGTCTGGGTCTCTGCAGGGTCAGTGTCTGGGTCTGTGCAGGGTCTGGGTCAGTGGCTGTGCAGGGTCAGTGGCTGTGCAGGTCTGTCTGTGCAGATCAGTGGCTGTGTGAGTGTCTGCACAGGTCAGTGGTTGTGTGTCTGTGTATGTCAGAGAGAGAATGGGGGTAGAGAGAATGGAGGAGGGTGGAGAGAGAGAAAATGGAGGAGTGGAGGAAGAGAGTGAATGGGGGAATGGGGAGAGAATGAGGGGAGGGAAGGGAGAGAATGGGGACGGAAGGGAGATAGAATGGGGGGAGGAAGGGAGTGAAACTGGGGGGGGAGGGAAGGGAAAGAGACTGGTGGGGGTGAGAGAAAATGGGGGAGGGATAGAGGGAATGGGGGAGAAGGTAGAGAGAGAATGGGATGAGGTAGAATGAATAATACAGCATCAATGGTGACACTATTGGATAAATATCATTATAATATTCATTTTTTTAATAATGTAATTTGTTGTATTAATAATTTTTTTTATGTATCCCGGTTTTTCATTTTCAAAATTTGGTCACCCTACTCTGGGGGCCCCCACACTACCACCTATCGGTGCCGGGATACAATATTCACCCGACCAGAGGGGGGAGCTGGAGAAGGGAGCGTGCTGCCCCCCCTGTCATGGTAGCTAGTGATAGGTTATAATATATACAAAATATCTGGGTTGAATTGAACACAACTTAGATATAATAAACATAGTTTATTCCTTAGATAGGTGAACACACAAGATGATACAAATAACAGACAAAATATAGCACTTAGGGGTTGGGTAATGAAGCAATCAGGTACAGGATTGGCAATTCATACAGCAATCAGGCATCAAGTACTTGGTAAAATCGAAGACATCACGAAGACAATGGGTATAGGGTTTACACTGGTTTATATGGGATTCCAGCCCTATACATTCACAGAGGGTGTCAGGCATTGGACATCAATTACCTCCACCCAATGACCCTTTGCCAGCTAACGTGGGAAGCATTGTTAGATCATGCCCCCAGTTAGTTGGTACATGCGCACATCTGGCCCTTGGGGTCTCATTTCTTTAGCCCCACACAAAAGTCAGGATGCCTAAAAGTCTACCAGACTTGGATCTGGTCAGGAAATCCTTTGTCTGTAAGTGTGAATTACAGCACTTACAGACTACTCAAGCCCTACGTTTCTCCGCCCTAATGTATACAACCAGAGTGGTTGTGCCTTTGATCAGGGGGTCTTTTGTAGACAATGGGTCGCCCCCCTGAGCATTAACATTAAGCAGAACCATTAACTTTCGCAGGCTTTTCTCCTCGCCTGGAACTACAGTACATTCCTTAATATCTACATATATTAAAATAATCCGTTCGGCTGGGCCGAGTGGGCCGCAACTTACCAGACCCTCATGCCGGAGGGGACTCTCCATGGTGGCCAAGTTTCAGCTAGCTGCGACCCACCAGACAAGAGTTACACAATTATAGTTTTAAAGCACTTTTGGAACACGAGGCTTTTTTCTGCAAGTCAATGGCAGAAACCCAAATTTTGCAATTACCCTGACTCCGTTCTGTTGCCCCGAGAGGGTCGGTATTTGCCATGCAATCCTGCTGGAACTAGGACTACATGGTGGCCGAATCTAAGCCCTCTAGGTTGAACAGAACCGGAGTTATGGGTTCCAGGTTTTTGCTCACTCTGACTTAGCCGTTTTTACTCGCGGCGTTTACCTCCGCCATTAGAGTCTATGGTGCGACCCTTATACCGAGCGCGACCCTTTACTGGGGTCATTAACTCTCTGACCTGGTTGGGGTCGTGTGAGGGTGTGTCTAGGGGCAAAAAGAATTTTATTCCTCGGTGCCCTAGAACCTAAGCTTCCCACGCCAATTGAATTTGAACTTGACCGGGGAGTGATCAAAGCTCTCTTCAAGACAATGTTTCCGCTCTTGCGGTCTGCGGTTTGGATGGCTGGAGATCGGCTTCGAGGAATCCCCATTGAAATGAATGGCTCCATTGACTTACAATGGGGAACCGCCACTCCTCCTCTCGGGCGCCACCTGCATGTCTTCTACGATATCAGGCCCAAATCGCCGGAATCTCCATAGGGTTTTATGGAGCCCCAATCGCGACCTATGGAGAAACTGCAAAATGGAGCCTGCAAAGGCGGGAAAAGGGACAAAGGGCCATAAACACAAAATTAACATTAACCCTTTCCCTCCCACCTGGATCCCAGTGTATGTGGTTGCTGCATACACTGCAAAGGTACAAACACCATAATTGTACCAATATAAACACTTAGCAAATAAAACGGTTTGCCATGAGGCAGGGGAATAAAAATACATCAATTCCCTCTAAATGTGGGAATAGGATAACCAAGGGACATATCTTTTGGTTATGAAGCAGGGGAACATATGTAATATACGTACATTTCGGGTTAACCCCTCACTTCCCAGATGGTGGAAGGGGGTGCCTAATGGGGGTGACCCCTTTATTGCACGCTTGGCACCCCTCCCCCGTCACACCCTCTCCTCCAGCTCCTCCCGGTCGGAAGTTGGATCCCAGCGCTGACCGGAGGAGGAAATGGAGGGAGCACGGACTCCGGACCTGCAGAGAGGTCCGTGTGGGGGTGTCTGGTTGGTGTGTGTGTCCTCTTACCTTCTCTGCAGCGGGCCGCCTCCTGATGTCACATGACGCTGTGACGTCATGCCGCCGCGATGCTGCTGGAGGTAGGTCTACGCAAGTCCCTCTTTTTCTTTTTTTTTTCACAAGGGGGGCCGCGCTGGCAGCATGCCACCTTGGGCCCACACAAAGCCTAAGGCTGGCCCTGTATTCTGAGCTTGGTCTGGGAAACCACTACACAAGACCGATATGAGTTTTTTGTTTTAGAATATTATCTGTGTCGGAGATGACAACCTTACAGTAACAATACAGAGAGATGGTGGAGAGAAAATCTTCGTCACATTCCCTAAATGGGACACCACTTTACACTTCCAATTACAGCATGGGCCCTACTTGTATGATTAGTGGATGATTTAACATTTCTGAATTCATGCAAAAAATACCACGTTCTTGAGTACTTCAGGGCATACCTTTTTAATATGGACAAGAAAGCAAGACTGAATGTCACTAAGGATTCTGATTAATGTTTTACAAACTACTGCAATTAAGGCATTAAATACAACACGCTAGGGTTCGCTTTCCTTGTGATCTAAATTAGCACAGCCTCTTTAAAAACACCTATTCTAAAGTGATCTCTCTCATTGGCCTGATGACCAATGCTCACATATTATATATTTGTTTTGCTCTTGTCTATAGAAACACATTTTTAAACAAGCCTAGTCAAGTTATTTAGTTAGTCATTCAAATAGTTCTTTAATAGTCTAACCCCTAAAGCTATGCAAACATTTAAAGCTGCAGACCAAGCAATATCATACATGTGTTTTTTTTTTATAAATCAGTTCTGTACTATGAGAAAATACATATCGCATTTTTCTTTTCTTTTTTAACAACTCTGAATGAAATTTTTTATGTATTATAATGTAGCGAGCATTTTTTTTATATAGCAACCATTTATGTCACATCACCTTCCTCTTCTGAAACAGACTCTGGCACACCCCTTTTTGAGCTATGCCCTCTCTAGCAGTCAGCCAATTGTATCTAGTGATTGCCTGGTCACATGATCTTCCCCACAGAACTTTGCATCTTTGGTCCTCTTCTGCTGCACTGATAGCCATTTAGTGAACTCCCGAGCCGAATCTTTGCCGATCGATTACTGCAGAACGAATCGATCAGCAACTTAGTTAACTACTTATTATTGTGGGGATTGTATTGATGCACATATTAGTGTTTTTTGTTTTTTAACGGTATCTTAGACTGCTGCTTTAACCGTTCGTGCTGCTTTAACAGTTCCTGCACGTGATTTCTGATCTCTCTAACCAGTTTTCCATCAAACCACTGCAATATTTTATGTTTCTGCTATTGCCATCATTTATTTAATTTTTTTCAACCACCAGAAAGATGCCAAGTGCTGGTTATATTTCCCCCTGTTCGCCCAGATACCAGCATACACAAGACACTTTATTTATTGACTCAGACCAGGGAGGGGTCAGTGCAGCAGAGGAACCAATTGGTCCAATACACATAGTATAAAATAATACATGATGGATTTAAAGTTGAATAAATATTATTAAAGGTGGAAACCGCTGTCTGTGAGTAGGTTTACTGGCTATGCACTTATTTTACCCAGGCTGTGCTTTCAAGCTGTGTAATACAGCAGGCATAAGTTTATAGGGGTTGTCCATGTTAAAATGGATTAAATGCAAAAGGTGATACTGTGCACTCATCTGCATGTCATTATTCAGAGTCCCTTTCTGCAGTGGAAGCACTGCCTGCCCAGAGATGATGGCGGAAGGCAGGGTTGCAGACCTGTCTGATACATATGAATGTGCTTAAATTTGGTAGTTTTATTTGCTCTGAACTGTACGGTGGAAGTTTTTTTTTCTCACTTTGTTACCCACCATAACTTATTTTATGGGTGGAATAAATATTAGCTGCACACAAGGAAAACTCCCGCACCGCCACAATGTGAACCACGTTGAGGTGCTTACTAGGTAAGGGATTAAAGTATACAGGAGAAAAGGAAACCTAGTATATCAGCACTCAGTCATGTATAATGACATAGTTAAACTACTTTATTAATAAACAATGAATAAAAAAATGGGCTTTAAAATCAGAAAATGTGTCAAACAGCACGTGACTGTGATCATTGGTAACTTAACCAAAGGTAGTTAAGTAGTGTATACATCCTTTATGGATATTTAGGATCTGATGCTATGTATATAGCCTCCTTTAATGTGGAGATAGGTCCGTGATGTAACCACCATACACTAAATGTCAATCCTCGTATAAATGTATATTCTCAGACCGTGTATGTGCCCTGAATCTATGGTGACATATAAGTGGTGTACCGGTAACATCTATGCCAGACACAGCGAAATTCTGTGTGTCTACCTAAAACTGCTGTATGATCCCATACACACACTACAAGCTGCTTACCCTAATGCTGGAGAAGGCACTCTGTGATTGTAGTCCCTAGAGCCTTATAAGGTAGAGGTCTTGAGGTATGTACTTAATGTAAGGGTTAAGGCAAACACCCTTAGAGGGTACTTTGAGCAATGTTAGAATAGCCCTACGGGACTAATAAGGGAAGTACTCATGCATTCTTCATAGAGTCCTAAGCAGCTGATCGTGTGTATCCTCTGCGCAGAATATATAATGCTGCAGTGATAAAGGAGTGTATACCGTAACAGGCAACTTACCTACTCCTGACATGCGGGAAGCCTTTCATTTGAATGCAGCATTGATTGACATTGTTCTTAGCTGCGGTACTCTTGGCGCCCCGTGTGCAGTTTAAACTATTGCTCCTATGTGTTATAATTACACAGTAGGATCTTTTTCATCATAAGGACCGTTTTCTATCCATTATATAGTTAGGCTTGTCCTCGAGCATATCAGCGCTGATATACCTATGATCAGCACGGATGTAGGGGACAATGCATTGCCAGATATTAGTGTTTTACCTGTTTTTAATGTATGATTTTCACTCACCTGCTGAATAGGAGGTCCGTGTGGGTGATCGGTCTACACTTACCTCACCACATGATATCTGCCTCCCGCCGGTGCTCTGCCTCAATCAGCTGTTCTATACCGGTCGGGTAAGAAGCGCGAGTCTAGTTCTCGGCAGGTTTATTGATCCTTACAGAGACCCTTAGTACTATTAGCCCATACCAATTTAAACCATATCTTATTGAGGGAATCATATTGGACTATTAGTATCTCGGGCTGACGGGGCCCAAAGGGGTTATTTCCCTTTTAAGGATCTCTGTCCGTGAAACTTCACGGATTAGCAATTTAGGAGTGCTTCTTTTGTACACCACCCGCTAATACTTCCCTGACTAGGTGAGTGTTATGAGTCTGGGTATTTACTATACTTACCATTGCAATTATACCCACCGCATGTTACGGTATACACTCCTTTATCACTGCAGCCATTATATATTCTGCACAGAGGATACACACGATCAGCTGCTTAGGACTCTATGGAGAATGCATGAGTACTTCCCTTATTAGTCCCGTAGGGCTATTCTAACATTGCTCAAAGTACCCTCTAAGGGTGTTTGCATTAACCCTTACATTAAGTACATACCTCAAGACCTCTACCTTATAAGGCTCTAGGAACTACAATCACAGAGTGCTTCTCCAGCATTAGGGTAAGCAGCTTGTAGTGTGTGTATGGGATCATACAGCAGTTTTAGCTAGACACACACAGAATTTCGCTGTGTCTGGCATAGATGTTACCTGTACACCACTAATATGTCACCATAGATTCAGAGCACATTCACGCTCTGAGAATATACATTTACTCGAGGATTGACATTTAGTGTATGGTGGTTACATCACGGACCTATCTCCACATTAAAGGAGGCTATATACATAGAATCAGATCCTAAATATCCATAAAGGATGTATACACTACTTAACTACCTTTGGTTAAGTAACCAATGATCACAGTCACGTGCTGTTTGACACATTTTCTGATTTTAAAGCCCATTTTTTTATTCATTGTTTATTAATAAAGTATTTTAACTATTTCATTATTCATTTAGTTTGACTGAGTGCTGGTATACTAGGTTTCCTTTTCTCCTGTACACTGGAATACATATTATAAGACTGCAGTGTCAGGATGTGCATGTACATGCAGAGTCACACCTAGTAGCATTCCTGACAAAATGATTAAGTTGACAAGTATTATTTGCTGGTTGTACTTGCCAAAAGGTGGAGATTATGGAAGAGCCCTTTTGCAACCACAGGGCCAGTAACTAGAGATGGGTGAGTTTGTGGTGGAAAAACCGGAGTCTCACCGAATTCCCTATGGTTCTATAACATCCAAACTATGTCTCAACTTGTTGTGCTCAAGACCAAGGGAAAAACGGTTATCCACATACCGCAAGAAGGACTGATTTCACAACATTTCTCTCAAGGGAAGTGTAAGAGGACGTGTGCAGAGGTATGCAATGGAGACTTTTTAAAGGTGAAATTAAAGAAGGCTTTTATTGCGCCTGTTTCTTTAACACAAGAAAATCATCCAAACGTATGCAAAATAAGGGGTCAAACAAAGCTTCTGTTCCACTTGGGAGTATTTCTAGTGAAACCTATGCAGTCCACAACTCCCTTTAGATTAGCATGTCTCCCAGCCCCAAACATATATCTTGATATGTGCAGATATACAACAAGTCTTAGGCCCAGAGCATGGTTACTGCTTGCTTGCTCCCGCTTGCTCTCGCTTGCTGCTGCTTGCCACTGAGCCCCTACAGCCGCAATTAAAGCGGCTTTAGTAGGGGCTTGCGCATGCTTTCCCTTGCTTGCTGAGACGCGCTTGAACAGAGCCGACAGTGAAATTTTAAATTCACGCGCTGAGTCCGCTCACGTGACGCCTCAGCAACCAATGGAAGGAGAGCAGGGAAATGTGAACGGGGTCTGGCGCCAGCGGAGTGAGTGAGTGTACCTTCTGCCCGAACCCTGTGGCTGTCAGCCTGCGGGAGATGGAGGGGGCTTGCGCTGCCGGGGGGGGGGGAGGGAGCGGGTGATGTGCCTCCTTCTGCCCGATCCCTGTGGCTGTCAGCCTGCGGGAGATGGAGGGGGCTTGCGCTGCTGGGGGGTGGAGCGAGTGATGTGCCTCCTTCTGCCCGATCCCTGTGGCTGTCAGCCTGCGGGAGATGGAGGGGGCTTGCGCTGCTGGGGGGGGGGGGGGGAGCGGGTGAGGTGCCTCCTTCTGCCCGATCCCTGTGGCTGTCAGCCTGCGGGAGATGGAGGCGGCTTGCGCCGCCTGGGGGGGAGCGGGTGATGTGGCCCCTTCTGCCCCGATTACCGTAGCTGCCTCCCTGCCTGCGCGGGAGATGGAGGGGGGTTGCGCGGCCACAAGAGGGGGTGAGGAAGGGGTTGTGTCCCGGAGCAGGGGTGGCAGCAAGGTGGTGTGTGTGTGTGTGTGTGTGTGTGTGTGTGTGTGTGCGCGTATGTGTGTGTGCATGTGTGTGTGTGTATGTGTGTGTGTACCAGTGTGTATGTGTCTGTGTGGTGTGTGGTGTGTGATGTGTGTGCGTGTGTGTGCGTGTGCGAATATATTTATCAAAGTTACATAGTTACATAGTTACATAGTAGATGAGGTTGAAAAAAGACGTACTGCACCGACACACTTTATTCGAGCAAATACCCAGTATGTACCTGGCAGATACCTGGAATGCGCCGCTCCTCACCTCTGACAAGCCCCGTTGCGTTTGCCTTCCCAGCCTGGGTTCATGCCTGGCTGACAGGCGGCTGATCTGTTAAATGATAATGATTAGGATTTAATAGGCTGCAATGCTTCGCGTGTCTACCAGATGGCATAAATTCATGAATTGTAATGCAGTATATATATATATACTGTGCAGTATTGCAGCCAGCGGGAATAAAATGCTTCAATCCCTGCTTGGAAAATACCTCAATGCACTCGGGCAGAAAACAGTCACAAACCTCAATACACCCGGGTATACCCGAATTCGTGGGACTAGCCGAGCTCGAATAAAGTGTGTCGCCAGTGTACATCCATCAAGTTCAACCTATGCTAAATTTAGACAACAGATACTTTATTCTATATCTATACTTACTTATTGATCCAGAGGAAGGCAAACAAAAAACCCCATTAAGGGGAAAAATTAATTCCTTCCTGACTCCAAGAATTGGCAATCGGATTAATCCCTGGATCAACATCCTTCCCATGTATACTTTTTTGGTATATCCCTGTATACCTTTCCCATCTAAAAAGATGTCCAACCTTATTTTGAACAAATCTATTGTATCTGCCATCACAGTCTCCATGGGTAATGAATTCCACATTTTAACTGCCCTTACTGTAAAGAACCTTTTCCTTTGTTGCTGGTGAAATTTCCTTTCCTCCAACCTTAAGGGATGGCCCCGAGTCCTTTGTACTGCCTGTGGGATGAATAGTTCTTTTGAAAACTCCTTGTATTGTCCCTGAATATATTGGTATATAGTTATCATATCCTCTCTTAGACGCCTCTTTTCTAATGTAAATAAATCTAATTTAGCTAGCCTCTCCTCATAAGTTAGAATGTCCATCCCCTTTATTAATTTGGTGGCTCTTCTCTGCACTCTCTCTAGTTCCATAATGTCTTTTCTTAGGATTGGTGCCCAAAATTGTACTCCATATTCAAGGTGTGGTCTTACTAATGCTTTGTAAAGGGGCATAATTATGTTTACTTCCCTTCCATCCATTGCCCGTTTGATGCAAGATAAGATCTTGTTTGCCTTTGCAGCTACTGCATGACATTGGGCACTATTGCTAAGCCTGCTGTCTACAAGCACTCCTAAATCCTTCTCCATCAAGGATTCCCACAATATATCTCCATTTAATTTGTAAGTCGCCTTTTTATTCTTGCATCCCAAATGCATAACCTTACATTTATCTGTATTAAACCTCATTTGCCATTTACCTGCCCACGTTTCCAGTCTCTCCAAGTCCTTCTGAAGAGAAATTACATCCTGCTCTGATTCTATTACCTTACACAATTTAGTATCATCAGCAAAGATGGAGACTTTGCTCTCGATCCCAACCTCAAGGTCATTAATAAACAAGTTAAAAAGCAGGGGTCCCAGTACCGATCCTTGAAGTACTCCACTCACGACTTTAGCCCAACCTGAAAAAGTTCCATTTATGACAACCCTCTGTTTTCTGTCCTTTAACCAGTTTTCAATCCAGGTGTATATATTATTACTGAGTCCAATTTTCTTTATTTTGTACACCAACCTCTTGTGTGAAACTGTATCAAAAGCCTTTGCAAAATCTAAGTAGACCACATCAACTGCATTACCCTGGTCTAAATTCCTACTTACCTCCTCAAAGAAACAAATAAGGTTAGTTTCGCAAGATCTATCCTTCATAAATCCATGCTGACTATTACTAATAATTTTGTTTTCCATTAGGTATTCCTGAATATTATCCCGTATTAAACCTTCAAGTAGTTTCCCTACTATTGAAGTCAGGCTTACAGGTCTGTAATTCCCTGGGTGTGATCTAGCTCCCTTTTTAAATATAGGCACCACATCTGCTTTACGCCAATCTTGTGGTACTGAGCCTGTGGAAATGGAGTCCTTGAATATTAAATATAATGGTTTTGCTATTACTGAGCTTAACTCCTTGAGAACTCTTGGATGTATGCCATCGGGGCCAGGTGCCTTATTTACTTTAATTTTTTCAAGTCGTTTATTAACTTCTTCCTCAGTTAACCAATTGGTCATTAATATGGAGGTTGTGGCTTCCTCCTGTGGTGCTACTATTGAACTTGATTCTTCCCTGGTAAACACAGAGGCAAAGAATTTGTTTAATTCCTCTGCTTTTTCCTTATCTCCAATAATCTGCCTACCCATCTCACACTGAACGGGTCCTATATTTTCTTTTCTCATTTTTTTTGTTATTAAGGTACTTAAAGAACTTTTTAGGGTTGCACAATGTTAATAAATAATTTATTCTCACATGTCTTAAAGTTGCACAATGTTAATAAATAATTTATTCTCACATGTCTTTTTTTTAATTTTTAAAATATTATATAACACACACACACACACACACACACACACACACACACACACACACACACACACACACACACACACACACACACACACACACACACACACACACGTTCCCCAGTGACACACAAACACACAGACCACTTCAAAGTGACACATACACACACACTGACAGCTACCAAGTGACACACACACACACACAGTGATACCCGCCTCTCAAGCGCTTGCTGTCTCCTCTGCAAGGACAGCAAAAAGCTCCTGGTAGAGCGAGCGGCAGCAAGCGAGAGCGAGCAGCAGCACCTAAGAGCTTACTATGTCCAAGGCCTTAGAAAGGAAAGTCTTATCTGTCTCTTGTAGGGAAAGGCTTATTTGTTCTCCAGGTTTAGAAGTACTTTCCCCTGTGTCTTGCATGCAGCGTGCAGTTTCTTCTGGCAGGCTCAAGACATCTGTTCCTATAGTCAGTCCCACAATTTGTGACACTCAGGAACAATCTCACTTCCTGTCTCAAAGGCAGGCTTTTCTAACAAACCTAATCAGCCAGGTGGTGTTGGTTAATTGACTACCAGCAGTTAACCACCACACTGCTGGATTAGAGGCACATTTCCTGACCAGGGTTAAATCCCCTGTTAAATACCTCCCCTGTTTGCGGGAAGCTCGGGCTTGCCATGGCCAAAGCCCATCCTTAAACTCTCATTCGAGATATCTCTGTGACTTGAATGATAGTGAATGGAGGAAGAGAACCCTCAGTCCCGCTGGGATTGGAGCCCTTTCTCCAGTTTATTCGTGTCTCCTCCCGAAGGTGCTTGAGATCAGCACTCCTCAGTCGCTCGAGGAGGACTTTTTCCAAGTATAGTCTTTTTTACTACGTGCGCGGTCATGAGATTTCCCTTGCGTCGGGTGCTCCTCTTATTGTAGGCAGACTGTATGGCAACAGTTGCAGAACGTTTAAAAACAGCCCTTTGAGTTTTCCGCTCTTGAAGCTGTCTCTCTGCACTTTTTCCGCTAAATGGTGTTGCTAGTTCAGCTTCTTTGGGATTGAGTTGCAATTCCACTTCCAGAGAATGTCCCATCTTTTCAGCTTCATCAGCTAAGGATTCTTCTGGTTTTGATTCAGCACGTGTACCTTTTTTTGTTGCCTGTTGGGTGGCTGAAGGTTTTGCTAGTGCTTGTTTAGGTGGTTCAAATTTTGCAACCTTGTTTTTCAGACGAGCGGTATTCCCAGTTCTCACTGTACCCTTGTCTTCATGGGTTTTTGTGGCTGTGGGATACTGACGCTTGGTCAGGGTCAATACTTGTCCTTGTAGAACTGTAAACTCATCCACGAGAGATCCCTCTTTTTTGAGTTCGTCTTGCAAGTCTCTTCTCAGGGAATTTATCTGCACACTTTGCTTTCTCTGAGCTTGCTTCCACATTTTCATTGTATTGTGAAGCACTGTGAATTTCTTTGCTCGGGCCACAGTTACTTGTCTCAGTTTCTGGACCTTCTTTTGCTTCCTCTTATGCCGAGTCATCTGGGCTCTAAGATTGGCCTCTAGCGATGCTTTGGTGATGCTCAAGGTAGCCTTCAGTTTCTCATGCTGCTTTGCGGGGACATACTGGGTAATCAGACGTTCCTGCAGCACTTGTACTTCTTTAGCAGCCTGCAGATTTTCTTCCTGCAGAGTTCGCTGCTTCTCCTCGACATTCTGGAGGTGTGTACGCAGACCTTGCAGTTGGTTCTGCAGTCGGTGCTCTGCTTCAAATTTTTCATCTTCCAACCGTTTCTTTATTTTTTTAAGCTCGTGCAGCTTTTCATTCTTTCCATTGACGTGGTTTGTCAACTCCGTATTTTCTTTTTTTAATCTTAAATTTTCTCCTTTTTCAGTCTTTGTACTATTCAGGGCCTCCTTGCAGTCCACCTTCCATTTTTGCACATCTGCTTGGAGGCGGACTGTCTCCTGGCGTGAGACTTCCATCTCCAGGTTTAGGTTCTGAAGCTCCTTTTGAGAGACTTTGAGATCTAAGTTAAGATGGAGGATAGTTTTCTTTGAAATCTCCAGCTCCTCAGTGAGACTGAGAAGTTCCTTTCTGGAGACTTCCAGTTCTGTGCGGCAGCTGTTGATCTCATGATGTGAGGCATCCAGTGCTCTGCGGAGTGTATGAACCTCCTTCTGAGATACGTCCACCTCTGTCCGGACACTGTTGACCTCCTGTTGTGAGGCATTCAGCTCTACGCGAAGAGTGTGAACCTCTTGCTGAAAGACTGTCACCTCCTTCAGTGCCCCCTCCTACTTCCGCTTCAGCTTAGCCATCATTTTATCAGATTGGCTCTGCTTTTTATCCATGGCGGAAATAGTAGCGTTTGCAGTATCTAGCTCAGTCTTGAGATCGTCCAATTCTATCCTGGCCAAAGAGTACATTGTGAGCACATATTTCTGTAGCTTCACGTTATTTTTCAGTAGCTCTGCGTAGTCATCTTTCTTCAGTTTCAATTGTTCCCGGAACAGATCACAGTCACACCTGGCAACCTTCAGGGCATCCCCAGGGCTGGTCAAGGGATCGTCACTCACCGGTTCCGGCTCCGCTTCCCTGGGATGGTTGGTTGAGGGTTTCTCACTATTAGCACCGGACAGACACTTCTTTGGGGTACACGACTTCTGCCTTGGGCCCTCTGGATATTTGGTCATCCGCGGGACGACTTCTCCATTTTCTCTAGGCTGCAGGGCATTTCGGACCCCCTTTTCCTCCGCAAGATCTGTAGATGTGTCTGTTCCTTCCACGGTAAGTGAAGAACCGCTTTTCTTTTTTCGCCTTTTTGTTTTGGATGACACCGTCCCCTCAGAGATACTGAGGTCTCCATCTTCATTTGAAATTTTAGCAGCGTCACTGGATCCACCCTGCTTTTCTTGCAACTGTAATAGCTGACGGAAATATTCGGTGATCCACTGCTCCCGCTCTTTTTCCTGCCGATCATATTCGTCATCATCGGGAGCGGTCTTTTCGGTTCGTACCGAGTTCAGGCACCTCCACCATTCTTGGGGTGTTTTGTGGGTGTGACTCGGTTTGGGTTCCCCATAAGAGATGTCTTCCTCCTCATCGGACTGGAAGGGCCACTCTACCGTGGGGTAGGGTTCATTACAGGGACGCTGCATCTTGTCCTCCATTTTGGGGCTATCAGGTATATTTTTCTTCCTTACCTCAGGAGGCACTATTGCAGGTGTTGCCACTGTATTTGCTAGAACCCCAGATGGTTGTAGTCCTGCAGGTGGGCACATTTTGCTTGTAGAGGTCGTAGCTCTCATAGGCCTCTCTGTAGACTTTTTCTTCCCTTGGGTAAGTTTTACAATATTAGCATTACTGTGCATGCATTCACTCTCATCGTCTGAATAAGGCCTGAAGGGACACTGCTCCATGTGGTGGGGTTCTTTACACCAGGAACAAATTTTCTTCCCTATTTTTGCAGAGTCTGTATTTGACTTCAGCTGGTTGGCCATTTTACATTCCCAGGGTTCTATTTCTTTAAATGCAATACTTGCTAGCTGCCCATTTTCTGGCTCCAGCAAAGGCATTTGGTTTTCTGCTTGAGTTCAGTAATTTTCAGTCTCATCTTTGGGTATTATGGCATTCGCTCTTCACACTTTGGGTGCCTGTTTTACTCCCAAAATACATAGATAGACTTTACTTGCAGAAAAAAAAAATATTCTTTACAGTGAAATATTTCTTTCACTCCCGGCAGGGCGACTCAACACTCAGCAATTGGCTTTGGGATACCTTTTACACAGTTCAGCAATCCCTTTTTACCCGGCGGGGCAATTTTACAATCAGCATTTCACACAGTCTTGTATCAATTTTCACACTTTTCTGCATATACTCCATTCACAGCTGGTAGTCCTATGCGGTGTGGCAGCCTTTACTTGCAGAATCAGTACCGTTCGTGGCTCACCATCTGTATTCACTGTTTCAGCGAAACATTTGAAAACAACAAACGCCTATCCCTTTTAAGGGCTAACTTACTTCTTGAACCCTGAATACGGCTGGAAGGCAAAATCTCTATTTCAACGACCATATTACACTTTATTGTGATAGGCAATATAAAAAGGTTTACCTGCTTCAGCAGTCTCTCTCTCTCTCTCTCTCTCTCTCTCTCCTCTTGGGATTGGGGAAAAGAGTCCATCTGTGGTTTTGTGGCTTTCTTCAGTGCAGTGTAGATTTCCTGCCTGGATGTGTATCCCTTTAATTCTGGTCTCTGCTGCATGATATTCTTTGTTTATGTTGCTCAGGCTGTTTGTAGGCAAAAATCATTAAAAAAAATTCACAGGCAATCTCCGAGGCCCCTTTTAACTTCAAGGGCCACCTCAGTCCCAATTCTGACACCATATGTAAGAGGACGTGTGCAGAGGTATGCAATGGAGACTTTTTTTAAGGTGAAATTAAAAAGGCTTTTATTGCGCCTGTTTCTTTAACACAAGAAAATCATCCCAACGTATGCAAAATAAGGGGTCAAACAAAGCTTCTGTTCCACTTGGGAATATTTCTAGTGAAACCTATGCAGCAAGAAGAAGGGTATAGATGTGTAGCACTGCCGCAATGTCCAGCTCCCAGTGAAACCGGAAAAATGATGAGGTAAGCTTTCAATTGAAAAACAGGTCAGGTTTTATTGCAGGGTGGTGCAGCAAGGGGACAACGGAGCAACACTAACGCACCTACGCGTTTCGTGCACTAAGCACTTTATCAAGGTTTGATAAAGTGCTTAGTGCACGAAACGCGTAGGTGCGTTAGTGTTGCTCCGTTGTCCCCTTGCTGCACCACCCTGCAATAAAACCTGACCTGTTTTTCAATTGAAAGCTTACCTCATCATTTTTCCGGTTTCACTGGGAGCTGGACATTGCGGCAGTGCTACACATCTATACCCTTCTTCTTGCTGCATACTTACCTGGATGAACAGCACGCCCTGGATATCGAGGAGTCCTGCTAGCACCAAGGTAAAGGGCCATAGTGCCCCCACATATATGTATATGGTTACCGGTGCCTGTTATTACGTCCTATTGGTTACTAGGAGGGGCCGTCATGGGGTTTCTTTCTGTGATGGTCAAGTGGACCTCACTAGACTCCTAGCCCTTACCTGACAAATTACCACATCATTCATGGACTTTCTCATGTTATCCAGTATTATTTACATATGTCATGGAGGAATTCTGACCGATTTTGACGCATCACAAACACATTTTTGTTCTAGTGAAACCTATGCAGTCCACAACTCCCTTTAGATTAGCATGTCTCCCAGCCCCAAACATATATCTTGATATGTGCCGATATGCAACAAGTCTTAGAAAGGAAAGTCTTATCTGTCTCTTGTAGGGAAAGGCTTCTTTGTTCTCCGGGTTTAGAAGTACTTTCCCCTGTGTCTTGCAGGGAGCGTGCAGTTTCTTCTGTCAGGCTCAAGACGTCTGTTCCTATGGTCAGTCCCACAATTTGTGAGACTCAGGAACAATCTCACTTCCTGTCTCAAAGGCAGGCTTTTCTAACAAACCTAATCAGCCAGGTGGTGTTAGTTAATTGACTACCAGCAGTTAACCACCACACTGCTGGATTAGAGGCACATTTCCTGAACAGGGATAAATTCCCTGTTACAGGAAGCATGTACATAAACAGACAGAATGAATAACGGGAGCAGATAAAAATATCAGTAATTAATAAAATAATACACAATGTGTCACGGGAAGGTGTTCGGGGTAGTAACCAAGTCCCAATTTTCTTTGATCCTAAAGAGAATGAAAAAAGGGCCACAATAGTGAAGTATGAAACGGAAACTTTATATAGAAATAGCAAATTGGCTACTTACAACATAGCTGATAAAATCAGGCAGTGTATGTGTGTGTCACCTCACAGACAATCAGTGTACAGATCAGCTGTCTCCCTCTCTGCTTGGAATCCTCAGTGCCTGGAGTTCTTAACTCCTGCAGTGTTTTGCTCTGCTTGGTTGGGTGCTGCTTCAGCAGTGTGGTTACCTCTCCGGTGTTGGAATTCCCTGTCTGACTACCACGATCATGTGGCTATGATGTCAGATGCCAATGTGCACAGCAGTAACAGCACGTTCGTAACACAGACTATTGAACTATCTGATGTTCTCTGGAGCCAAACATTTGATCTGTAAATAGATATAGCATATTAAAGCATTAAAATAAATACACAGTAAAAGATGTATAGCTCTACGTGTTTCGTGCCTAGCATGGGAATTTCATCAGCAGAATAAAATATTCTATGTGCACTCAAGTTAAATACACATCTAGTCACATCAGCATTGTGAGGACTCGGGGGTCACGTCGGTCGCAGCGTGGCCTCCCCTCACCTCTGTCTGCTCACTGCTGTGAGGCTCCATCCTCGCCGCTCCCACCCGACCTCCGTGGTGAGGGGGCTTCCCCGTCCTCCCTGTCGGGCTACTGCTGCCCCGCGCATGGCTGGTGCTCGGGCACCTGCCATTGCCCCTGCGCGCGCATCTCCTTCCGTTACGGAGCGCAAACCGGCACTAGCTAATTTATTCACTGCTTTTGCAGTGAAGCCACGCCCCCCGCCCACAGGCTGGTTACTAGTTAACCCTAAACCTTACCACCTGGCAGTCTATTATGGAGACCAATCCTGGACAGCTGCTAGGGCTCCTCCAGGCCTGCCTCCGCTACCTTTGGTCAGCCACAGTACTTAATGCCTGTTCTGCCTCTCTTGTTCGCAATCCAGGGGGAGCATATAAGGGAGATAAAACAAAAACAATCTAAGTGTAGACAATAAAACAATGTGAATAAAGTCTGTGCATTTCTTGGCTCTTATGTACAGCCTACTCACAAGATCTCAGTATTTTACGGGCAACAGGAAGCAATTATGGACGACATGAAGAACTCCTGGTTCAGAAAAGATGATGATCTCCGATCACAGCAAGATGATGGTTCATGAAAAAAGAAATATATGCATAGTGCAGACCAATCATAAAAAACGTAACTTTATAAGGGTTCAAAAATGCAAACTTACAATAAAAACGTTAAATTAACGCATATATCACTAAAATGTGATGGAAGAGAATCGATGTGAACACCTGGCTCACCCGCCACCTCCGGTCAGCGATCGGTTCGTGAAACGCCTCCACAGTCAGCTACCTGCTTCCTGGTCTCTCTCTGAGGCGTTGCGTCACCTCACATCCGGTTCTTTGCGTCACCTCACATCCGGTTCTTTGCGTCACGTCACTTCCGGTTTCGGTTTTGGTTTAGGGATTCGCAATCTCTGTCACTTCTTCTCTCCTCCTTTGGGCAGCTGTCGCCAATCCGATGCGTGGCTTCGTCAGGAGTGTCCTAGGGCTCCTCCAGGCCTGTCTCTGCTACCCTTTGGTCAGCCACAGTACTTAATGCCTGTTCTGCCTCTCTCATACCGCTCTCTGCTACAGACATCTATTCTGGCTCTCCCTTTGTCTTCGTGCATTTAGGTTGTGACCCGGCTTGGCGGACGTTCCTATATGGCTCTGGATCCCGGCTCCCTCTTGACCTTGCAGCTTCTATCATCCCTCGACCACAGCTTGGACCTCGACCTTCTGGATCTCTCTCTCTCCCTGACCTTGGCTAACGGCAACGACTTCGCCTCTTCAGTACCGGTACCGGCAAGTATTGCTACACCTATTCACACCTGGCCGGGCAACGCCAAAACACCACACTCCGGACACGCTCCTTCTGCTGCGGGTGAGTGCACATATACGTCCCCACCTCAGTATAAGGGACAAGTCTGGTCTGCGGGCAGCACCGGCGTAACAAGCATTGACTAATTGAGAACAAGCGCACCTGAAAATTCAGGTTTGATATAATGTTCAATTAACCAAACAATATGACTTCAAATCTGCATGATATATAAACAAACAATTTATACAGAGGTACTAAAAAAGCCTAACAATTTTAATATATGTAATGTTTTTTATACAATACAATAGAATTAAAACAAAATCGTTATGGGGCAGGTTTTAATACAGTGTCTGTCAGCCATTCATTCTAGCTTAGCCCTATATATAAAAATTAGTGTAGCAGTTCGGTAATGGTTTCTGGGGCATATTGGCACTGAACACTTGGATGTACCATTTATTGTAAGCTATGGTATACCATCCCTGCTGCTACTATATTTACTAGCTCATTGGGCTAGCTAGTGAAGTGGTGGGCTTATTTGCTCACTGGCTGCGTGCACCTTTTGTAGCCTCTAATACTCCAGTCTCAATGGTACATTGGAGTATCTACATATGAGAGGCTTTCTTGGTAGCATGAGTGACTTTATTTAATTTATTTTTAATAGTTATCACACATTTTCTTTGGTAATATATCCTTTAAGTATATAACATTAAAGGTTACATTTTAAATATAGGTAGTGTGCATTTAAGTGAATTTTCTTTGGAGTACAGTCAATTGTACCCCTCACCTTTTCTGATTCACTTTAGTTCACAGTTGCACCTACTTTCATTTATTATTATCAATTAAAATTTATTTATTTCATTACACAATTAGTATGGTTTAGTCGATCACTCCCCAATCCCTCTCCTTTTGCTCTTCCCACATATTGGAGTTAGAGGGGATGGGAACGTGGAGATTCTCGCATATTTAGAAATGTCATCCCATGCACATAGTGCTGAGCCAATAGTGGGGGCTCGTACAGACCTCTGGGGCGATCTGTCTTCCTATAACAAATGTTTTTTTGCCCCTAACGTGGTTGATTGAGCGCCACTAGACCCCCTGCTTCAAACCTATTAAAAAATAAATAAGTTTGACCATGTTTTTCTGCTTTAATATACAGTATTATAAATGGCAATGAAAAGTGGACCAGGGGGTTAGGCAGTAAGTACTATCAGGCCTCGGATATACTGTAGTGCAGGCACGCGACGAAGCACATAACGTCACGCACGCCTGTACTAGATGCGATCCGTGGCCTGCAGGATTGCGCGGTTGGAGGCGTGGTGAGGGCGTGCCGGGGGGCGTGCCCGTGACGTCACGTGAGTGGTTTGCCCTCATTGGCTGAACCGCGCACGTGACCCGGCCGCCGCGCAGCAAAATAAAAAAATGTCTCGCCGAGTATCGGCCGCCTCGTCGCTCTCGTGCACGCGCACACTATGGCAGTGCGCATTGCCTTCTGCCATTTTGTTTTTGCCGCGCGTGGCGTCGCTCTTACTATGGACGCTGGCTATTGTACTATACTATAACTGCTTTATTTAACAAAACACCGGATTCTGAAGGTAATGCGGCATGGAGACCTATCATTAATGACCTGAGGGTTATTGAGCAAGTCTAAACAGGAGAACTTTGTTTTATTTGTATAGCTTTTGAAATTGGTCTTCTTAAATAGCAGCTTTGTTTAATTTTTCAGTCACTTGGGAGATGCAATTTTGTCAAAAAAAGACAGTGATTTAACTTTGTAGTACAATGTATTGAAGTTACAAATAAATTCTGCTCTTAACCATGTAACAACTTGTTACAAATCAGTGAAACAAGTATGAACCATAGAACCATATATTTTTTTCAAATGAGTGAAAGATCTCTTAATTATGAGGACACTGTTCCCCTGCTCCCCATACATCCGGCTGTACTTCTCAGCACCTCTATGAAATGTAACCCTTGCATGGCCCAACCTTTACACGCTGACGCGCTTACTGTACATAACGGTCATACTTTGATTTTTGACGGCAGAATATTTTTGCGGAAAATTAATCCCTGGAGAAGCTTGAAAGAGCGAAACGCGTAGGGTGGAGTTATACAGGTGCTTGGAGGATCACTCAGCTGTTGGGGGATATTCTGGAGGTATTCTCAGCCAAGAATTGGTTCCTCTGTCCCCAGGCACCAACTAACTTGCCCTGTGAACGGCCGTTACAGCTGGAATACCAGTGGGAGAGGAAGTGCTGCATCTTAACCTGAATTCTACCATGGGTGGTCTCATCGCATGCATTTGCATTTTGCTTGTGAGCGTATTACCTTCTTGTTTTTAAATTATAAAGCAATCTGCACTATCAGTGTATTTTCAATTTTTCATATGTGGGACCCCCCTTTCCCCTGTCCCCCTTCTCTCCATCTGTCCCTGACGAATACATCAACGCGGGTCCCTGGATGATCATATGAGTTGGTTACTCTGGATAACCTCACTGCCTGAACCACTCACGGACCATGTGAGTGAGTTATACATTTATTACTTCACTTATTTCAGCTCATCCAACTGTATTGCACTATTTTTGTATTCCATTTCCACATATACCCGGATCTATTTGTGCTTCTGAACCCCCCTTTCTGCTAATGAATGGGCAAGCTAAAAAAATAAAATAAAAAAACAGGTACAAAATAACACACATGACAATTAAATAAATCAAGAATTTCACAAAAAAGCCATTGATTGTGACTGAGGTAACTATTTGTAATCCAATTTTGGGCGGATGTTGTTCTGCATTGACTGTGGTTCGTTCTGAACCCTTATGCACTAGAGTGAAGCCTTATTAGTCTGGCTGTACAATGAATCAGCCCACCGTATTATATGTACAGTTAATTATTCAGCATCATTCATCAGCGCTCCCCTTGTCTTTGTTTTCCTGGATGTTGACCTGTCGTCTTCTTGGCTCCAAATGAGATGGAAAGGCCTTATATAAGGCCTGTGATGTCACATTTGAGTGTCAAATGGTACACCCCCAATCGGATTGGCTGATGTACAATGTGACATCATCTTAAAGGGATGGAAGCCAGCAAATCAGGAAGGCTATGCTTTCCTCCCTTTAAAATGACGTCACCCAAACAAAATGACTGCCATCACATGGTACTACAACCAATCGGATTGGGAGATATACCATGTGAGGCATCCCATGGTATACCCCCAATCTGATTACCCAGGGCCACTGACAGCTTTCCCATCTTTTCGCTCTCACACTCCCCCCCCCCTCCTTTATAGCTCTGGCAGGGCCCAAATTCCAGTACAGGCTGGGCCCCCCGCAGCCACTGGGCCCGAGACAGTTGTCTCAGCTCTCCCCCTGTCGGAGGCCCTGTTCCCACCATATGTGGTCATCGTGCCTATTATACCACAGTTTCTAAAACAGAGTGGAGATGCATTTTCCTCTGAGGTGATGTAATTTTTGAATAGCATGTGAATGCATAATTTTGTTGGAAATAGGAGCCTTTGAGTGTAAACATTAGTCTTTAAAAAAGGAACAGGTACAAAATGAGTATGGTTGTAAATATTTTAACTGTTGCCTCTCTGTCTGAAAAATGTAAAAGGAATGTGAATGGATTGCATTCCATACGTATTGTCACTGCTTTATATCCCTAGTAACTCATCTATATTATAAACATTATTTTTTATTCATTTTTTAAATTGCCCCAAGTGAGTTGCACACTGCAGGTTTTTCAGTTTAAAAGTAATGACATTTGAGAATTGATATTTAGCAATGTGAGTTCAACTATATTTTGTAGCGTAAAACCAGTAAAGGCACAAAAAGCACAAACATTACCGATTTTCTTAACCATCATAGTATTATAGAATACTGCAGCTGTTTACATTTTATTTTTATTTATTTATTTTACATTTAATCATGAAACTTATTTCAAATAACGACCATCATTTTTTCACATCTCTTAAAAAACAGAAAATTCCTGAATATTTTCACAAATGTTATGTGGTTAGGATAAAAAAAAAAATTAAAGATCAATATAATATGTACCAAAATTAATATTCTAGGAAGTTATAGGTGAAACAGCAACTCTAACATTTGAACCTTGAAACAAAAGAAACATGCGTCCGATTAAAAAAAAAAAAAACACACACACACACACACACACACACACGAGATGGCCCTATGTGATGAATAGTTCAACCTCTCTGTCGTAACATGCTCTACAACTGCAAATAAATGTCTAATCTTCCTACAGCAAGGTGCACGGGCAAATCACTGCAAAGCAATACATTTCTGGCCCCACCTGAAACAAAGTGGTTAAAGCAGCAATCTCGACACACAGAGACACTACGCTCACCAAACAGACAATGAAATATCTGCTGCATAGGGGAAATGGATACAGAAAAACACACAAAAGAGTGACCAGATGGTCACCCAAGCCACCTAATAATTGCACTCATGATGTGAAAGTAGTGAACAAGGTATACTACAAGTAGTAGTTTAATAATCTACTACCAAAAAATGGGAACAGACCACCAAAGGTACCGCAACACCATTGAACACAAGACGCAAAATAATAAACTTTAATAAACTGTAAAACACGCCGAAAACACGTGACAAAATATATACAGTGTAAAACACTCCACGGACGAGACAGAGCAGCTAGTGAATAAATGTAGGGGCTACAGGTCCAGTGAGAGGTATAGTTGAAAGGTATAGTAACCACACTTTAACAGGTCCTGTTGATACAGGGTCTGATGCAACTATATATACCCCAAGTAGATATTCACTGGAGAAACAGAACAATGTCCATGCTCACATATAAAGTAAATGCAGCAACAGATTGAACATACACAATCCCAACAAGTAGTGATACTGCCCTTTAAGTCATAGTGAAGTAAACTAATGGTATGAAGCATAGTACTGCCAGACTCAGTAGTCATGGGGGAAGTCACGAATGATCTGTTACTGCATTCAATGCCACAATAGCAAATTGAAAACACATCACAAAATAACAAATGGGATCCTCATAAGTTGCTGCCACAAATAGTATAGAGCAATACAACCTGGCATGTAGAGTCACTGCAGGCCATGGTGTGTTTCTAGTGTGCTGTTTCAGAAAAGTCATCTGTGTACTAAGTATCCACACACTGCTACATTCACAGCGCTCCGCTCGTCACCGTGACAGTCAGGAGGACTGACGTCACTCTACCCGACAGCTGTTTCGCGTGTCTCGGCACGCTTCTTCACAAGGGGAGGAGTGGAAAAATCTCCATGTTTTGGGACACAGTATGCTGAAGCTGGCATACATTTGCAGCACTGGTTACATGGAGGTATTGCTACTGCAGGTGCATTTACTTGTAGTTAATGTAATGTAAAAACAACTGTGCATTGAAACAGAGATTGACAACAAACATGTCTGGTAACAGGGGTGGGGCATTCGTGTGTTTCTGCTTATGGGTCCCAGCTTGTCATGACACTTCCAGGCAGTGTGGCCTGTCTTCCACCCTCCAACTTCAATGCATTCTATTGCTTCTTCAGTTGGAGGCTCCGCTCCGACGCATGGGAAATAAAACTCCCTACAAGCCCCTAATTTGTCACCAGTGCTACCATAAGTAGTATAAAGCCAATATCTACTCCTTGAGGCATGCGGCGAGAGACATGGGGCAGACAAGGTGGGCCCAGTGGTTCTTAGCTGCCCTCAAAATCTATGTTTCTATGAGAGCTGAGAGAAAGAAGGATGCAGATTGCTTCTCTGATCTGGCAACAATGGAGACTCCCAATGGCAAATCTAACCACTCAACTGAGTATATTGCAAAGACAGTATTTAAGGTAATGGGCCCCATTCTCTATGAACACATCAATGCTCGTAAAAACACATGTGAGGAATTCAGAACTACGCCGTCGCAATAGCAAACACAATTAAGTGCGTTACAACAGAGACATGCTAACTTTTTAGACACCCAAGTGGAAAAGGACGCTAAGCTGGCAGCTACTACATTAGGCTTTGTCCCCGCTGGCGCTGAGAGTGTGTCACGGTTGTGCTCACCACAAACCAGGGTCGGACCGCGTGGCTGAGGTGGGGTTGTATAAGCACCGACCTTAGACCGTGCAGGCTGATCCGGATTGCGCACTTCGTAGTCATACATAGCAGGGTCGGGACTGGACAGAGCAGCGTAGTCAGTGGACGAGCCAGGGTCAGGATTGGAGACATCATGGTAAACGTAGTCCAAGCAGGGAGTCGGCAACAGGAGATCAAGCAGGTCTTCCTGCTTCAGCGAAATTGCTGCAGGTCGGGAACGGGGTTTGTGCAAGCGGCGTCCACGGCCCATGGTTCCGGTCTCAGGAAGGAGAAGGCTGACTGGAGTGGGCACACCGCCAGGCAGCACTGGTAAACCAATGCTTCAGCGCAGGAGTTCAGAACGAGCCTGTGCGGGGAGAAAGAGCTACAGACCTCAGGACTCAGGGACAGGCCTCTGCTATGGGAAGGGCAGCAGGCCTCAGGAAACAGGGAGCTGAAGTTACGCTGGAGATCCACCGCTTCAGCACAGGAACCAGGACACGGCCTCTGCAATGGAGAGAGAGCAGCAGGCCCCAGGAGCTAGGAACATGAACTAGGAACATGAACTAGGAACATGGAACATGAACAACAGCAACAAGGCGGCCAAGACAGGTGGTTGTGGCAAACACAGTGAACATCCAAGAATGATTATGCTCGGCAGAGAAGCGTTGTGGGGAATGCTGTATTTAAAGGTCAGCGAACCAATAGCAGAAGGGGCGTGTGACAGCATAGCTCTAATGACTGAACCCAGGCTGGGGCTGCAGTAATAGCTTGCACAGCTGCAGTAGATATGAGGGGAAGTGTTCCAGGACTGTAAGGCAAGGTAAGCAGTAAACTGAGGTGTGGATTCCTTACAGCGTGCTCATGCTTGGAGAGCTTTCCAAGCATGAGCACCAGGTGACCTTAAAATTTTAGCAAGCGCTCGCGGGGGGAGGGGAAGCGGGGGGGACGCTGCAGGGGAAGCTGAGCGCGCAAGAAAGTTGAACAAATTTGTTTACCTAAGCACCGAGCGCCGGTGAGCGTGTCTGCCCGCGCATACGTCACCTCACCAAGCGCCGCCCACTCAGCGAGCTCAGCGCTAGCGGGGACGCAGCCTTAGATGACATAGAAAATGTAACAGAAATAATTGAAGGGATTTGGGTGTCACAGAAGACTGTAACTTGGAAGCTGATTTACTTTTGTTTCAGTGGAACTGCCAAAATTGTTATGTACAGCAGGGGGAAAGCTACCTCTTGCTATGAAAAGAGCACAGAGTGGGAGCTCGAAAAGAGAAAGAAAAAATAGAACTACAGTACAAGAATTATGGTTACGTTTCAAAATTTTCAGGGCAAGCTCAACCTGTTGAGGGTCTTCAGGATATTGACAATAGTCAAACATAAATGATCATCTTGTTTATCTTTTCCAGGATTGAATTGACCAGAAATAGGCAGAAAATCTCAGTGATGTCCTCTAAGCTCTACAAGCAGCAGAAATATGTCTCCCTGCTATATACTGCAAAGCTGTAGATTTCTCTCAAAGGCAACTTCAATAAATGCAACTCACCGGAGGAGGCAGAGGAGATTTATGAAGGAGATCTGCAGTCTCTCTGCCTCCGCTGGGATTGATATTGGCTCCAGGGAAGGAGGGAAATAGACATATTTGATCCAAATGAATGATACATGCATGCTGGCTGCTCATCGATGGGGATAAGCCAGTCGTGTTCTTTTTACATTGTGTAACGGGTATTCCACCCCACCCAATCGCATATATAGTGTGGGTGAGTAGAACATGCGGTGTTACCGGTGTGGTGCGTATACCTGCAGGCTCACAGGAGGTCTGAGCCTCCGCTAATGAGAGCCTGGGGTGAATCCTCTGGAACGGATCTTGTATCAGCGCCTCCACTTATGTAGGATTCTAGGGAAATGTAGAATGACCCTAACATAGGAACCCACCCAGAAACCACATACACCAGTATTATGGATAACAGGTTTACTGAATGAATAACACTAGCAAAGGATAACTATTACATCATCATAACATCCCCACACGGTGCCCACAGCCCAACCCCTTTGTCCCGTGGTCAGCGCTGCCACTTATGTGAAAGAGAATGTTATGGTCTGTTGGTGCACTTGTAGAGTACCTGCCGAGTGCTCCTGCACTCGGGCCTGCAACACTCTTCTCAAAGGGTCAACCGACGAGGACTCCTCCAACCGAACTCCTGCACTTGTGGACCGCTAGGGCGGTCCCCTCGGGAACACAGTCTCTGTGGACCCCGACGTGGGTCCAACCGCTTTCCGGGAACAGCAACCGCCGCTCTTTCCCTATCTATCTAACGGGCAGTAGCGTGACAGGAACCCTAACCTAGGGCCTGTCCCTGATGTACCGCAACCTGAGGTGACTTGGGTAAAATTCCTAGGGCCTGCGGGGGTTAATAACCTACCCCCCTCCCCTACTACCCCAAGTCCAGAAACCTCACTAACCACTAGCTAACTCACTACAGCCTGCAGCAGACACACAGCTCTCACCGTCCGCCTGCAGACATTCACACACGCTGCACACACTGCGCCCAGCACATGCAACGTCAACACACAACACCAACCGTACACAGCACCCTGGAACCCGCAATAAATACCCACTGCTCACACTGTGCCTATTTGCCAGTGCGCACAGCACTACCCGCTGTGGCACTGCCAAACCTGCACCTTACACACACTAAGGGTGACCTCCCTATCTAGGGCCGTCCCTTATCAGTTACCCACTAACCTGGTGGGGAGTTGGGGCCTACCTGGAGGGTGTGGGTACCTATCTGGATGCAGGAGCTGCACTCACTCCCTGCATCCTTCCTTCCCCTTCAGCTCCGCTGCTCCAACTGACGTGACCAAAGCCCGGGAAATGTATCTAATTCCTCTCAGACTCTTGGCCCTCATTGGCCACACTGTCCCACCTGGTATGCCTGGCCCTAAGCCTCATGGGAATTGTAGTCCCGAGGCCCCTACAATAACATTGGGGCCGCGTGCGCTCCTCCCCTCTGCCTACACTAACTCCTAATGGCCGCCGCAACCCTTCCTGAGCTGTCCCTACTCTCGCGCGACTCTCCTGCGCTTTCCCTGCCCTCATGCAACTGCTCCCTGGCGCTAGGGTTCTCCCTGCGCATGCGCGACTATTTCGGGCCGCCGGGGACTCACTGCGCATGCGCGACCCGGCGCAACATGGCGGCGCCCTATTCGCCCGGCTCCGGGAGCGCCGGGAGCCCTGAGACGCGCGTATGGCCTTGGCAACCGGCCGCACGCGTCCCCGGCAACCCCCGAGCCAGGACCTGACCTCCCTCACCCGCGCGATTGCCTTGCGGGGCCGCCTTGTGACTCGGCGTACCCGCGATCGCGCACCAGGGGAGGGGGGTGCTGGAATCTCGGGGAGACCTGGCTACACTTGGAAACCAAGTTATGCCTTTTGACTTTTTTTTTGTTTTGTTTACTGTTTATTTTACACGTTTTATGGGATACGGAAAAAAGAAAAGGGGCGATAATGTCATGGCAATAAATGGGGTAACAGTCAATCATCATTAGCATACACACAAATGTTACTATACATCGAGGAGAGAAAGGCAAAAAAAAGCAAACATTTACACCTAGTCACCACCTGCGGACCCCAATGTTGTTCTAGCATTGGGCACCCCTGTCTTTTGCATTTGCCACGCTCAGTAGCACTCATTTTGGCATAAATATATATGGTGGGTGTAGGAGTTTGATCTACCTGGGAATATGTGTGTGTTAATCAATTTCTGACTGGTAACAGTTAAATGGATGTAGGTGGCACCTGCCCCTAGAGCTCACCCCTCCCCACCTTTTTTTTTAACTTGGGAGGTACTGGCATTTTGCTGAATGGACAAGACTCACTGTAGTTACTTCCCCTCATACAGAGGTAAAAGGAAGGGTTCACAGTGTAGTGTAGGACCTGCATTTTTGGTTATACCTTGACGTGTGGTATGCAGGCTTACGACGCTTTGGCCAAAGGGTTTAACTAAATAACCAAGTAATTACTATTATTATTGAAGTATTTAAACTTTATACTTATTACAATATATGTTTTGTCAATTTGATGTAGCATTGGCCACCCCTGTCTTTTGTTGTAAAAAGAAAACATGTGTTGTGCCATTCTACCCATAAATGGAAATATTCTTGAAATGTTTGGACCAACCTTGGATCAGGTTGATGGCATTTCTATAAAAGAGCTGTATCAATATACTCTGTTGCAATACACCACTACCTCAGAAGTGAATGTCTGAATTGGAGCTAACCAATTATTACCTACCAGGAGGCTACCTGGTAGTCACCATTCATGGCCAACACCAGCTGCACTGTGTCTGCCTAAATTGTAGGCTTCCCAGAGGCGACGCCAGCCCGACCACGCAGTGACAGTACTGCGGAGCCCTGTTTATGCGGCCTGCCAGCCTTGTGCCAACTCCTGCCATTTTCCAGCCAATGGATCGGGCCTCCACACCAGCCGGTGTGGCCCCTGCGGTCTTTCCTACTGCGGTACCTACGCCTGTCTACAACCAAGCCCGCATGCTTCTTGGTACGGCCCCTGCAGAGTTCTACCCTGCTGATCTCGTGGGCCCGTGTCCTAACCCTGATGGCGCTCAGAGGTCAAAGTGGTCCGGTGCCAGTGGCACCTATTCCAGCCTTTAGCCGGGCTCTACTGCCGTTAGATGTGGCCTGCGCCAACCTATACACCGCGGGACCATCCGTGGGTCTGTGTGCCAAGCTACCTGCAACCCAAGGCCCCAGTTTTACGGTTCCTGAGACGTCCCCATGTCCCAGTTTCTGACAGTTCCAGGACCGGAACTGGTGTCGGCGGATCAGGAGGGTGAGTTGACAGCCCCGGGGGTGTTGGGTGCCCTTCCCCTGGTGGAGCTGGAGCAGGCCTACTCCGTGCCAATTGCCACCAGGGAATATGAGGTGCCCCGACATCGCGGCCCGGAGGAGGTGTACTTACCATCCTCCTCAGCAGAAGCAAGCTGCCAGACACATGTAAAGAAATCTTCACCTACCCGTGTCCTACGGCAGAGTCCTGATCCAGAGGCATCCATCAGAAGGCCGTGGTGCTCCCGGAGCCACGGAGGAGCCCCACGCCCGAGGACGACGCCAGAGCAGTGAAGAAGTCGCCCAAGTGAATCCTGTGGACCCAGAAGATATTCCGTACCTTCGCTCCCATCTCTTACATCCACCAGGAGTCTGCTGCAGCCTACGGTGTGCTGCGGGGTAATGCATTTCTGGCACTGCCAGATTGTAACACGTAGCTCACCACAAACGAGATGTGACCGCAGGGCTTGAGGTATCGATTGGTATAGAACGCCGACCACAACCGTGAGGGTGCGTCTAGAGTGTAGGATAGTCTTGCAGGCTGGTTCAGGGTAAACGAGGTACTTGCCGGGTCTAGGAGTGTAGAGTAGCGGATTGTCGGGGTACGTAGCTGGAGTCAGGATTGGAGAGAGTAGAGTAGTCGTAGTGACAAAGCCAGGGTCAGTACAGGAGAGAGCAGCGACGTCGTATTCCAATGCCAGGGTCAGTGCAAGAGAGAGTAGAGTCGTCGTATCCAAAGTCAAGGTCAGCGCAGGAGAATATCACAAGGTACAAGTTCCAGGCAAGGTCAGGCAGCAAGGTAAAGGCAGACAAGCAAGGAGTAGTGATTTACAGCGTCACATACAGGAGTTATGCTCGGCAAGGAATGAAGTGCAGAGAGTGTATTTAAAGGACCTCCTACCAATGTGAGGCATCAAGGAAGTGGGGCTGCGGTTCGTGATAGGCTGCTGGATCGTGCAGGCGCCACCTATTACACAGCAATTTGAGACCGCATCAGAGTGTGCGCACGCAACCCGCGCATCACGCCGGCGACCTAGTCGCTCGCCATCACCACGCGCCATGACACCCATACCTGTACGGGGGTGGAGACCAGAGGCGGTACCCACAGGAACAAAGTAGGAGCGCGGAGCAAAGCCGCGCCATGTAGTCCTGACGTCAGGGTGGGAACGAGGGGCGGAAACCGCAGATCGATGGGGAGACCACGCACACGCCGCACGCCAATGCAGAGGAATGGGAGTGTGCCCCGTGCTCAGAAACAGAAGAGGCTGATGGAACCCGTGCAGTGCCCGTGCCCCGCGCGTAAGTGCCACCATTAGGTTGCCTCTCTTGAGTGCCATAGGAATCCGAAGAGCGAGTAAGGGTTAAGGGTACAGAAGCACCAGAACGGCAAATCCTCACATGGATGTGATGTCATCCGTGCCGCCAGACCGGTGCTTGCCTGGAAATCTCGCAAGACTGGCCCGACATGATGACGTCAACAAGATGATGGCTGCGTAAGATGCGAAACCTCCGCTGAGACTTTCAAGGGTGAGTGATGGACAGTTCACTACTGTCCCTGCCCCCAACAAGACACCAATCAGAGGAAGGGGTCGTCGGACCCCCAATACCACCACACTACCCCTCCTTAAGGGCCGTGGTAAGCCCGCTAGCAGCGCTCCCTTGTAGTGTCTAAAGTATAGTAACCACAATCCCACGCATGCGCAATGCACACTGCCCTGTCCTGAGCAGAGTAGGGATCCACATATAGATAATGTCAACTGGCTAAATTCCTCCTTGATGGTATATATTCTAATTAGAACCCCAAGCCTAGTTCAATCTAAGTTATTAAAATCTCCATCTGCATATACATGAATACTGACTAACTAAGTAAACAACAGTACCACAACATAAGGGAATAACAAATAATAATAACTCAGAATAAATGACTAATAAGTGAATAAAAAGAGGAAAAAAGGGAAGCAGTGGAGGGAAAATTGATAGGACAATATAAGTAGAAGAAACAATTAAAGTAAACGGACAAGCATACCACCATTCCAAACTACATTGAATAGTCCATATCAGATGGGCTAGTACCCAGACCTCAAACAGGATGATACCACGTAAACAAATAGGGTACAATAACTAGCAGCGCTATACAAAAACATGCTATTATTATTTGTATGGCGCCAACATATTCAACAGCGCAGTACAATGTGGGATGGAGGACAATAACATTGTCATTACTATAATTATTTATATTTTAATACTTTCTAGGATAATATGTTTCTAACATAAAATAATCACATTTGCTTTTCAAAACTCAGTTTTATACTGCAGTTCACCTAGCAAAGAAGAAGATATATTTTACAAGTCTGTGAGTTAAATTTGTGTCAGGGCTACCAACGTGCCATGTAATCTTGGACAAACTTCTTAATCTCCCTACAAATTCCCAGGAATAGCTGTTACTTAATAAATGTGGTTCTCCTCAGTAAAGGTTTTTTTTCCCAAATCCTGTATTCTTCTTCGGTCATCTTAAATCATAATGTAATTTACTTGAACTGGCTACATGCAGCCTCTAAACACTATTAAATTTATACAGGGAAACATATTTACAAGCCTTAGGCTGCGTCCATAGACGGACAAGCAGCGCTGAGGCGTGCGGATGCTCCGCGCTGAGCCCCTGCATCCTCAATGAGGATGCCTTGAGAGGGGGCTCACGCGAGTGTCCGCAGGCGTGCTCAGGCTTTGGAGTTTTCAGCCGAGCGCCAAGCTGTTTTTCAGCGCGCTGTCGGCTGAAAACATCCAATCAGCCTTAAGCAGCGTCAACGTCATGGCGCCGTGACATTGACGTCAGTGCGTCGCGGGCGATTGGCCCAGCGACGTCACTGCCCCGCCTCCAACCACCTCCCCCCGGCTCCCTTCGCGCACGCTGGCTCGCCTGCAAGTCCGTGGAATCGCACTGACTTAAGCAGGCGAGCCTCAGCGTTAGCGCGCCTCCGCTCTCCCCACCCCTCTATGGCCCGGGCCTTAGAGTTAACTTGCTGAGCTGTCAACCTTCAAGGACCAAAATAAGTGGGATTTGGCCGTTTTTTTAACCAGAAAAATTGCAATTTAATGGAAAATGTCTGATTTGCATTAGTGTGATTCTATGGAGACAGCGTATGGTAACAATTAGTAAGACTGACTCCAAATCAGGTATGAATTTCTTACGTGCCAGGGTGCTGTCTGATAGCTAAGATGTGCACATTAAAAAAATTAAACATTAGGAAAAAAATATATATATATTATGATGATTCAGTAAACATCTATTATTTTAAATATGGTCTTTAGTAAATACTACAGAAAAGGAGACAGAAATATGGATCACCTGAACATAACTTTGCATTCTGAAACTTGTTCTACTACTGGATAGACCGGTAACATTTCTTTAAAGTTACTGTATGTTTCCATGGAGGAGATCTGAAAAGGAGGACAAGCTAGGAACTGAATGAAGTACAGTAGGTAGCTATTTGTAGGTCTGTTTACACTGAGCCTATTCATCTGCTTGCCACAAGTTACACAGCTACCCAAAGCATTCACATAAAACATTAAGGCAAAAGGATTAAAGGATAAAGTTAAGAACAATAAAGAAATAAGGTTGGATTTGGTTCACAAGCAGGTTGAAATGTAAATAAAACCACTTAGCATTGGGACTGGGGATGCATAGCTCACATTTCTTACTTCTAGACCAGTATTGCATGGCAATAGCAAGCAAAGCTTTTCTATACTCCAAATTGAAATGCAATGTATTAGTCTGTGCACTGCACTCGGGTCATTTAAAGAAGCAGTCAAAGCTGCAATTTTTTTTAAACTTCCCTTTAAAGCTGCAGTTCAGTCAATATCCTGCATGTGTGTTTTTTTTTAATAAATCAGTTCTGTAGTAAGAAAAAATACTTTTAGCATTTTCTGTTTAAAAAACAACAACTTTGAAAGACCAATTTTCTTGTATTCTATTTTAACAGCCATTTGCTAAGGCACTAACCTTTCATGTCCTGTCACAAGCCCTGGCACACCCCTTTGTCAGCCCTGCCCTCCCTCTAGCACATGTCAGTACAGGAATGCTCATGAATATTCATGAGCTTCCACTGACAGACAAGCAGATTATAAACAAATCTCAGCTCTTAAAATGTCACCAAATTTCGCCCTATCAATACATGGAGAATGAATTGACCTGCAGCTATACAGTTCTTTAGGTAATTAGAGATTGCACACATGAAACTATTGAAGTAAAAAAATAAATGTAAAAAAAAAAAAAAAAAATACTGAACTGCAGCTTTAATATGTACATCAATACAATACACACAATGATACGCAATTAGCTAAATTGCTGATCGATCTGTTCTCCAGTGATCGATCGGCGAAGTTCAGCTCTGGGGTGTCACGGCTGTGCTCGCCACAAACCTGGGTCGGACCGCGTGGCTGAGGTGGGGTTGTAAAAGCACCGACCTTAGACTGCGCAGGCTGATCCGGATTGCGCAGTTCGTAGTTGTACGTAGCAGGATCAGGATAGGAGAAGACAGCATCGTCGGTGGACACGCCAGGGTCAGGACTGGAGACATCAGGGTAAACGTTGTTCAAGCAGGAGTTCGGCAACAGGTAGTCAGGAGAGCCCCGCTTCAGCTTAGGAGCGCGGGAGTGGCTTCTGCGCGTGCGGCGACCATGGCCCATGGTACTGGTCTCAGGAGGTGGTAGACAGACCAGAGTAGCACACCGCCTAGCTGCACTGGTAAACCAGTGCTTCAGCGCAAGAGTCCTGAGTGGGCTGGGAAATCCTCCGTTTCAGCGCAGGAACCAGGACACGGCCTCTGCAATAGGGAAAGAGCAGCAGGCCCCAGGAACCAGGAAGCTGAAGAAACACAGGGGAAACCTCCGCTTCAGCACAGGCGACAGGAACAGACCGCTGCGTGAATATAGCAGCCGGTCACAGGAAACAAGGAGCTGAAGTAACAAGGAGAGTACTCAGCTTCAGCACAGGAATCAGGAACTGACCGCTGCATGAGACTAGCAGCCGGTCACAGGAACCAGGGAGCTGAAGACAACAAGGAGAGTACTCCGCTTCAGCACAGGAACAGACCACTGCGTGACACTAGCAGCCGGTCTCAGGAACCAAGGAGACAGACAAGACAAGGCTTATGGCAGAACACAGAGACATCCAGCAAGGACTATGCTCGGCAGGGAGCATTGTGGGAAAGCAGTACTTAAAGGTCAGAGAACCAATGGCAGAAGGGGCGTGTGGCAGTATTGCTTTGGTGAGTGAATCCAGGCTGCAGTAAATATCAGGGGAAGTGTTCCAGGACTGCAAACGTCTGCAAGGTAAGGCAAACAGTAAACCGAGGAGCGGATTCCTTACAGTACCCCCCCCCCCCCCTTCACGTGAGACCTCCGGGCGAACAAGACCACTCATAGAGTTGGGGGACCAGGAGTTGTTCCTGAACCGTCTAGGATTGGGGGTAGAGTCATAGTCCAGAGACTCGTGGTCACTCCTTTGTGTACCCCCACCCCCGGAGAGAACTGCGGCCAGACAGGGCCATCCATGGGTCTCGGGGACATCGAGTTGTTCCTAAAGTTTTTTAGGCGGAAAGGGGATCCGTAAACGAGTAGTTCCTTGGTGAGTACTGTTCTAGGATATGAGAGTGGTGGTAGAGATATCATTGGTACATGTATCGCCCCGCGAAATGGCTTGGGAATCCAAGGCTGTGAAGAACTAGAGGGTTCCGGAGCAGAAACGGCAGAAGAACCCCCACTGGGAGCCCAGTCTTTAGTAATGGGACCAGAATTTAGGATAAGCGGCCTTGATAGTTGATCGAATATACCCGGGAGACCTTCGGGACAGACAAAGTCTTGGCTGACCTCTGCATGTAGGAATTTGAGAGGAACTTCTCCTCCAGAGGTCTCCCAGGTAGTGGTCAGCGAGGGTATAGGGTGGGTGGGAGCATTTCCCGGTATTGGTATGGAAGGTGACAAGGCAAGCAGTAAACCAGACATAGAGACCGAAATCTTGGGATACGTACAGAGTATTTCCAACTCAAAGGAAATAACAGGGGCAACAGAAGGTTCCGAGGGGGAAAACCATCGTTTCACAGAGGCAGAGAAGCACTCAGCAGTGGAGCTCCCAAATACTGGGGAACCCTCAGTGGGAGATAGAATTGTCTGGGGAGTAGGAATAGGCTTTGGGGCTTTAATATCAGAAACTTGAGAATCAGGCAGAGCAAGGGTAGCGGAGGGAGGGGAGCTAACCTCAGAAGCTGAAGTCTGTACTTCAGTGACAGGGACCTGAGAGACTACAAAAACAGCAGCGAGTAAAGGAATTGACTCCGGAGCTGGAGGCTCGGAATCCATAACAGAAACATCTCGCAAAGCAGGGGTACCGATAGGAGAACTAGCGTCAGGAGCTGGTGCCTGGGAATCAGTGACTGGTAATGGGAGAGTAATGATGGGAGTTAAAGAGACAATAAGCTGTAAGTTGGAACCGTGGAAACTCTCAATAGCAGAAACCTTTGAAGTAAAAGGAGTCTTATCCAAAACTGCAAGGGCCCTAACAACAGGGGTGCTTGTCATGACAAAAACAGATTTAGGCGTGTTTACTAGTGCAAAAATTCTGATAACGGGACTCCTAGCCAGTGGTGAGGGTGTCAGGGTTTGACTAGTGAGAAAATCAGATATAGTGATAAGTGACTTAGAATCAATCACTGAGGTTCTAGGTTTGCTGGACATGTGTGAGAAAGTACCCTTTAAGACAGGAATTTTAATTTTTACCCCGAGTAACCCAACGGTTGCTGGAGCACGTTTAGCTGCAGTGCTGAGGGACTGAGGTTTAGCAAGGGCAGTAAAACTAAATAGCTCAGATTTAAACACCAGGACTTGTAATATAGGCAGGGTGGTCTCAGACTGTACTAAGGGGGTAACAACCGATATGCTGATCCCTGGAGGGTTTGCATGGGCAGAGAAATCAGGGGAACTAACAGCAAGGACGACCTCTATAGAAAGAGATTCTGAATCTGAAGGGAGGTTTTAACCTCTCCGAGTATCAGGGCCGGCAAGGCAAATTTCAGAGAGAGGGGAAACTGTGTGCAGGCTTCTAGCTAGCACATATGAAAAAGCGTCACTTTTGAGTGAAAACAGTGTGTCAGCAAACCCTCCTGGGAACACCACATGAACCCCAGGAGGGGCATACTGACCACTGTACGGTTTTAACCCTAAGCTTTGAGAAGGGGAGAACACAGACAGTACACGGGGGGTAGTCATAACTGTACTGGTCTCTGAAGTGGGTATTTGGTAAGGAGTGTCTGGGAAACCAGAAATGACTGCAGATTCCACGATGTGGGGACTATGTGCTGAAGCAGGGATCATTGCTCTCTGGGTGACAGACTGATTCAGCGAAGTACCCGGGAATGGCAACTCTGCGACCAAGCTTAGGGAAAAACTTGGTAACTGAATATATTTAACTGGAATCAGAACTTTAGCCGAAGTTTCAGGGGGCACAGCAGCTGAGACTTGAGCTGAAGCAGCGGTTTTATAGCAAAAACTAACCAAGGATTCAACAACCTTGGGGAAGTCATTTAATGCCACCTCTGCTGTAGGACTTGGGGACACATTCTCTGAGGCTAGAACGAAGGCATTAGCTTGGAGGCAGCAAGAATTTACAGGAGTTAATGCAGACAGTACCTGAGAGTAGAACATAGAGAGTTTTTCCTCTGTAATAGGTGAGACAAGGGATTTTTCCTCTGGAGCTAGGGACGTGACCATGGCTGGCGGAGAACAGGGGGTTACCAAAGGGGACTCAGAGAGCTGCCCCACAGGGGTTAATACAGGAATGACCCTGGGAACAGAACGTAGAAATTCAAACTAAGTACGTGGAGGTAGGAGGGATTCGTTTTCTGACAGGGAAGGCATACAGAACTGCCTAGCAGGGGTTAAAGCAGGAAAAACTTCAAGGGCTGAAAAGGGAGATTCAGAGTTAGGAATAGAGGGAAAAAGGGACTTGTTCTCGGATACTAGAGCCTTAGTGCAATCCTCTGGCATCCTTCCTGACATTTTCAGTGACCATGCAATAGTGTACTGTGTAAGGAAAATTAAACCGCCCCATTCAAGCCCCAAAGTTCTCCTCACTAGAACATTTAAAAACTTTAACCCACAACAGTTTCTGGATGACCTTACCAACTGCCCATGGCACAGAATCGATTTAATTCCCGACCCTGATTCTGCGCTCGACTATTTCCAATCCGAGTTCTTAAAACTCTGCGATACCCATGCTCCACTACGCAAAATAAGGGTACGGGGGGCCCACCTTCCATGGGTTACACCTGACCTTATAGCACTCTACCAGTTCAGGGATGCCTTGTGGAAAAGCTACAAAGTAACTGGCACTACCAAGGATCTCAATCACTACAGATGCCTGCGGAACGTGTGCACAAGGCAAACAAGGCATGCAAAAGCACAATATTACTCTGACAATCTCCTCCAGAATACATCAAACCCAGCTAATTTCTGGAAGGTTATCAACAATATATTCCAGCCTCCTAACCATCAACAACCAAGTAATATCACTAAGGGGGATATTACTCTGACAAACCCCACTGACATTGCAAATGCATTCAATGATTACTTTGTGGGGTGTGCCACTAACTTATTAGCGAAACGCAGCACAAACCCCAAACCTGAATCTCATCCTGGGAGTACCCCTATAGTCCCACCCCCTCCCAACACTGCCCACAATTTTCAATTTAGCCCAGTATCTGAAGAGGAGATTACACAAGCGCTCCTCAAACTAAAACTAAGCAGCCAATGTGGACCCGACTTACTACAATCTAGGTTCCTACGACTTGGTGCCCCAGCCATTGCCAAACCAATTGCGTCCATAGTCAACTCTATCCTGTCTGCAGGCCATATCCCTAAGACCTGGAAAACTGCCAGAGTTGTCCCAATCTTCAAAAGTGGGGACAAAAACACTGTCTCAAACTACAGGCCAATCTCACTTCTCCCAATTCTATCCAAAGTTATGGAAAAATGTGTCCACTCCCAATTAAGCGAGTTCTACACCAAGACAAATTTCCCTAGCCAATTCCAGTCTGGGTTTCGTCCCAAACACTCCACCGTAACTACCCTGCTAAAAGTTTGCAATGAAATCCAGTGTGGAATGGAACGGGGACAACTCACTGGTGCAGTATTCCTAGATTTTGCAAAGGCTTTTGACACAGTTGATCATGCTATCCTGCTTAACAAACTCCAGAGCTCTGGAATAGGGAAACATGCTTTAAACTGGTTTCAGTCCTACCTATCAGGAAGATCCCAACATGTGTCCATCTCAGGCTCTAACTCCAACCCCCTGGATATCACCTGTGGTGTCCCGCAAGGCTCTGTTCTGGGGCCCCTACTCTTCTCAGTGTTCATTAATGATCTTCCCACAGCTTGTAAGGAAGCCTCAATACACATGTATGCAGATGACACAATCCTGTATGCACACAGCCATAGCCTCTCTGACCTTCAACACATACTTCAGTCTGACTTTTTGAGACTCGAAAACTGGATTTCCCAAAACAAACTGTTTTTAAACACTGACAAGACTGTAACAATCTTATTTGGGACCAAGACTAAATTTGTAAAGCTTCCAGTGACTGAGCTCCTGATTAGAACCAACGCTAAAACCACCCTAACACCTGTCACTAGTTTTAAATACCTGGGCTTATGGTTTGACTCCCACTTAACATTCGGGATGTACATTGATACCCTGACAACCAAGACCTATGCCAAACTAGGGGTACTTTACAGGAACAAATCCTCCCTAAGTCTCCTGGTCAGAAAGCGTATTGCACAGCAGATGCTAATGCCAATTATTGACTATGGAGACATAGTATATGGCTCGGCTCCTCAAACCCACCTTAGCAAACTTGACACCCTCTACAATTCAATTTGTCGTTTTGTTCTCCAATGCAACTACAACACACATCACTGCGAAATGCTCAAAGAACTAGATTGGTCATCACTAGAGTCTAGGCGCAAAGTTCACCTTTCCTGTCTCACCCTCAAATACTTTCTGGGCAAGCTACCCAGCTACCTGAACAAGCTCCTCACCCCTACCACATGCAGTACCTATCACCTGAGATCAGACTCCAAAAGACTATTCATGGTCCCAAGACTCAACAAAGTATCCGGACGTTCCTCCTTCTCCTTCCGTGCACCCCAAAACTGGAACAACCTACCAGAGACTCTCATATCCACCACCAGCTTAAGTTCTTTCAAATCTAAGGCTGTCTCACACTTTAATCTGGTCTGTAACTGTTTCATACGCTCATAATATATATTTTCTTTAACTGTGCATGCAATGTCTTGTATATAAATGTATACCTTGTTCATTTATGTAACTGTATTTGTAACCATGTATTATTTGTTTTACTCTGTGCCCAGGACATACTTGAAAACGAGAGGTAACTCTCAATGTATTACTTCCTGATAAAATATTTTATAAATAAATAGTGTTGGCTAGAGAAATATACGTATATTCCAGGGGAACCTCACAGGACTGATCAGCAGGGGTTAACGTATCATTGGTGTCAGAGTACCCGGGTGTACAATCAGGGCTAGGGACCGTGGCAGCTTCTACGTTAGGGGGCAGTGATAGTGGGTCAATTTGGTCATTTCCTGGAGAGGGAGATACGTCCCCAGGTTTAGCGACAGGACTGGCAGCACAGGTGGCGAGGAGAGGGTCCTGTTCCTTTATGCAAATGTCCAAAGTCAGGGAAAGTACACGGAGTGTGTCTTGAGCATGAACCAACATGAAGAGAGGGTCCTGTTGTACTACGGGAATGTCCAATGATAAGGCCAAGGCAAAGAGTATATCTTGGGCGTTGGCAAGTTTGATAGGATTCACATTATCCCAGGTTAAAGGGGAACCAGGGGAGCAAACACAAGCGGCCAGAGACTGTTAAGTCCTTGAGGCACTAAGCCTTAATAATGAGATCGTTACGGCATTGTCTTTGCAACGGGGTTAAACCTTCATACATAATCTGTTCTTCAATCAGGGGTAGTATTTCGCACAGATACTGGTTTTCAAACTGGGACTGGTCTACAGGCCGGGACAGGATTTCAGACAGAAACATACCAACCCTCACCACAGGGCGGTCCGAGTTTGTGGGGCCGAGCATACTGTCACGGCTGTGCTCGCCACAAACCTGGGTCGGACCGCGTGGCTGAGGTGGGGTTGTAAAAGCACCGACCTTAGACCGCGCAGGCTGATCCGGATTGCGCAGTTCGTAGTCGTACATAGCAGGATCAGGATAGGAGAAGACAGCATCGTCTGTGGACATGCCAGGGTCAGGACTGGAGACATCAGGGTAAACGTTGTTCAAGCAGGAGTTCGGCAACAGGTAGTCAGGAGAGCCCCGCTTCAGCTTAGGAGCGCGGGAGTGGCTTCTGCGTGTGCGGCGACCATGGCCCATGGTACTGGTCTCAGGAGGTGGTAGACAGACCAGAGTAGCACACCGCCTAGCTGCACTGGTAAACCAGTGCTTCAGCGCAAGAGTCCTGAGCGGGCTGGGAAATCCTCCATTTCAGCGCAGGAACCAGGACACGGCCTCTGCAAAAGGGAAAGAGCAGCAGGCCCCAGGAACCAGGAAGCTGAAGAAACACAGGGGAAACCTCAGCTTCAGCACAGGCGACAGGAACAGACCGCTGCGTGAATATAGCAGCCGGTCACAGGAAACAAGGAGCTGAAGTAACAAGGAGAGTACTCAGCTTCAGCACAGGAAACAGGAACTGACCGCTGCATGAGACTAGCAGCCGGTCACAGGAACCAGGGAGCTGAAGACATCAAGGAGAGTACTCCGCTTCAGCACAGGAGCAGACCGCTGCGTGACACTAGCAGCCGGTCTCAGGAACCAAGGAGACAGACAAGACAAGGCTTATGGCAGAACACAGAGACATCCAGCAAGGACTATGCTCGGCAGGGAGCATTGTGGGAAAGCAGTACTTAAAGGTCAGAGAACCAATGGCAGGAGGGGCGTGTGGCAGTATTGCTTTGGTGAGTGAATCCAGGCTGCAGTAAATATCAGGGGAAGTGTTCCAGGACTGCAAACGTCTGCAAGGTAAGGCAAACAGTAAACCGAGGAGCGGATTCCTTACATGGGGTTCACTAAATGGCTGCAGAAGAGTATTCTGCAGTCAGTGGAATGCATTTGCATATTAATATGACAAAGTTCTGTGGGGATGATCATGTGACCAGGCAGTCACTAGATACAATTGTGCTCATACACTCCTAGAGAGAGGGCAGTGCCCAAAAAGGGGTGTGCCAGACCCTGTTTCACAAGAGAAAGGGGTTGTGACTTTGTAAATGGTAGCAATAGAAACAAAAATGCTAGTTACATTATAATACATTAAAAATGTAATTCAGAGTTGTTTTTAAAAAAATGCTACAATTATTTTCTTATAGTACAGAACTGATTTATTTATAAAAAAAATAAAGTGTGTGTGTGTGTGTGTGTCCGTCCGTAGCCAATCAGCCTGCCACAGAGGGGGAGGGCTGTGCAGTCTCATTAGCTTACATTCTTGCTTAGCAACCCTGCAACCGCTGAACCTTTGTACGGAAACCTACCTAAGCCTTTTATATTTCTGTATAGCATATAGCAAACACAAAGATCCCTTGTGAGCACACTCACATATCCCAGACAGGTCCACAACCCTGCATTTCACCATTATCCCCTAGCATACAGTGCTTCCACTGCAGCAAGAGATTCTGGGAAATGACAATCAAATGAGCACACCATGTCACCTGTAGCCATGTGTAAAATTGGTGTACAGATCTCTCTCATGCTGGCAGTAATCCTGGTAAGAAGGCAGGGTTGCCAGTAGTTATCATGGAGGTTTGCCCTCAAACCCCTGTGATGTGTCATATGTGGCAAAGGAAGTGACAGCATGCTTTGTGTCCACTGTTAGTGACACAGAGGTGGGTCTTTCTGGAGCCTATATATTGCACAACACTCCCAAAAGTTAGAAAGAGTATATTCATCCTGAGTGAAGTGTCTGCAGCAGTTCAAGTCTGTCTGTCAGAGATCAAGTGACAAGCTGATTACACACTGTGTTCAGGGCTCTGGCACAGCTGGTGGTCTCCCTTAGAGGAGAGGTGCAAGAACAACTTAATTAGAGTACAGGAGGAAGCTTCTGAATGGAGTGCCACTACAAGATGTGCGGCTAAGTGTCGGCCGCTGTGATGGGCAGTCTGCCACAAGACATGCTAATAAAGATGGCCATGAAAAGACGCTTCTTGCCTGTGCGTGAAGTTACTCAGGGAGAAGGTGCACCTAGGAGTTCCCCGTCAGAAACTCCTCCCTGCTATTGTGGGGATCTGGATGGGGTGGAGGCGCTGTACCAAATGTGAGTAGGACTCAGCACACTACCTCAGAAGCCTGTCATGGTGAAGTCCCCATTACCAACCAGCGGGAGACTCAGGAGTCCTGTGAGCCAGCAGGTGCACCACACTACACAGCCATGTAATTGGGATAGTTTCTCACATATGGGGTCAGGATCAGAAGGGCCCAGGGAAACACCTTTACACACCTTTTGCCTAAAATCGATTTTTACATGGAACCCTTATAAGCTAATGCTCCCTGTTAACACAAATGATCTTTTTATTTGATATATGCTAACGGTGGGTGTGGATCTCTCTCTCATACACACTTCATCTCTCCCTCTCCCATACAAACTTCATCTCTCCCTCTCATACACACTTCATCTCTCCCTCTCTCATACACACTTCATTCATCTCATCTCTCTCATACACAATTCATTCATCTCTCCCTCTCAAACACACTTCATTCATCTCCCTCTCTCTCATACACACTTCATTCATCTCCCTCTCTCTCATACACACTTCATTCCTCTCCCTCTCTCTCATACACACTTCATCTCTCCCTCTCTCATACACACTTCATCTCTCCCTCTCTCATACACACTTCATATCTCCCTCTCTCGTACACACTTCATTCATCTCATCTCTCTCATACACAATTCACTCATCTCCCTCTCTCTCATACACACTTCATTCATCTTCCTCTCTCTCATACACACTTCATTCATCTCCCTCTCTCTCATACACACTTCATCTCTCCCTCTCTCATACACACTTCATTCATTTCCCTCTCTCTCATACACACTTCATTCATCTCCCTCTCTCTCATACACACTTCATTCATCTCCGTCTCTCTCATACACACTTCATCTCTCCCTCTATCATACACACTTCATTCATCTCCCTCTCTCTCATACACACTTCATTCATCTCAATCTCTCTCTCATACACACTTCATTCATCTCATCTCTCTCATACACACTTAATTCATCTCATCTCTCTCATACACACATCATTCATCTCATCTCTCTCATACACACTTCATTCATCTCCCTCTCTCTCTCATACACACTTCATTCATCTCCCTCTCTCTCATACACACTTCATTCATCTCCATCTCTCTCATACACACTTCATCTCCATCTCTCTCATACACACTTCATCTCTCCCTCTCTCATACACACTTCATTCATCTCCCTCTCTCTCATACACACTTCATCTCCATCTCTCTCATACACACTTCATCTCTCCCTCTCTCATTGTCATGAGAGAGAGGATTTGGCCCGGGATTAAAGGGGTTACACCCCATTTGGCAACCCTCTACTCTCACCTGGGAAGCAAGGGGTTAACTGGACTGTGGTCCAGTAATGTGTTTTTACCTTGCTTCAGCATCCTAATGTATATTCCCCTGTAAAAATGTATTGTTTCTGTTCCAGTGTTGCACCAACACATACACTGGGATTGATGGGGGAGGCTTAAGGGGTTAATGAGCTACAGTTTAGGAAAATACAATTGTGTGGGGTCTTTTCAGAAATATCTGGGCTTCAACAGGCTTGATTGAAGTTGGGTGTGAAAAGTACAGATGGGGGTTTAGTGCACAGTATGTACTATTTAGTCTCATTGGGAGCGTTATGCGTGCTGGAATGTATTAATATGTCTTGCGTGCCAGTAAATATTACTGAACTGAAGTTATGAAGTTATTTAGATAGGAAAAGCAGTTTTTAAACATCCTTGGGTGGAAGGAGTTTTACTCTGAGGAAAACTGTCAACCTCACCACTGATTTATGAGAGGGGCTGGGTTTAGGTTGTGTTCAATGGGAAATAATTGTATAAGAACCAGGCTCAGCCTGTGGCTATTGTCTTTCGTGATTTTCAAGATTGCTGTATGAACTGCTAGTCACGATTTCTGACTATTTCATCATTTCCATCTTAAGTGAGTGTCCATATTTTGTCTGTTATTTGTATAATCTGTTTTGTTCACCTTTTTCAAGGAATAAATTACATTTTATCATATCTAAGCCTCGTTCAGTTCAACCCAGTGATATTTGGTGTGTATTATTAATAGCCTGTTACAAAGCTATCGTCACACTCATACACACTTCATTCATCTCTCCCTCTCTCATACACACTTCATCTGTCCCTCTCTCATACACACTTCATCTCTCCCTCTCTCATACACACTTCATCTCTCTCTCTCTCTCATACACACTTCATTCTTCTCCATCTCTCTCATACACACTTAATTCATCTCCCTCTCTCTCATACACACTTCATTCATCTCCCTCTCTCTCATACACACTTCATTCATCTCATCTCTCTCATACACACTTCATTCATCTCCCTCTCTCTCATACACACTTCATCTCCATCTCTCTCATACACACTTCATCTCTCCCTCTCATACACACTTCATTCATCTCCCTCTCTCTCATACACACTTCATATCCATCTCTCTCATACACACTTCATCTCTCCCTCTCTCATACACACTTCATCTCCATCTCTCTCATACACACTTAATTCATCTCCCTCTCTCTCATACACACTTCATCTCCATCTCTCTCATACACACTTCATCTCCATCTCTCTCATACACACTTCATCGCTCCCTCTCTCATACACACTTCATCTCCATCTCTCTCATATACACTTCATCGCTCCCTCTCTCATACACACTTCATCTCTCCCTCTCTCATACACACTTCATTCATCTCCATCTCTCTCATACACACTTCATCTCTCCCTCTCTCATACACACTTCATTCATCTCTCCCTCTCTCTCATACACACTTCATTCATCTCTCCCTCTCTCTCATACACACTTCATCTCCATCTCTCTCATACACACTTCATCTCCATCTCTCTCATACACACTTCATTCATCTCCATCTCTCTCATACACACTTCATCTCTCCCTCTCTCATACACACTTCATCTCCCCCTCTCTCATACACACTTCCTTCATCTCCCTCTCTCTCATACACACTTCATCTCCATCTCTCTCATACACACTTCATCTCCCTCTCTCTCATACACACTTCATCTCTCCCTCTCTCATACACACTTCATCTCCCCCTCTCTCATACACACTTCCTTCATCTCCCTCTCTCTCATACACACTTCATCTCCATCTCTCTCATACACACTTCATCTCTCCCTCTCTCATACACACTTCCTCTCTCCCTCTCTCATACACACTTCATTCATCTCCATTTCTCTCTCCCTCGATTAAAATCCCCTTGTTTCCTGGGTGAGTAGTGACAGGCCGCTCAGCCTGTCACAAATATATATATATGTATGTATGTAGCCAGGTCCCCCAGGTCTGCCCATACCTCCGCTGCGGTGGCAGAGTCAGGGAAGGCTGCAGAGTGTGCAGGGAGTGCTCTGGTGTACGACATGCTCCGCGGTAGCCCGAGCACTCAGGACGCCGCCATTGCGCAGGGAGTGGCTGCGGTAGCGCGTGAAGTCCAGACCAATGAGAGGAGGGCTAGGAAGGGGACTACAAGTCCCATGAGCCTCAGTCAGACCAGGTGATGCCAGGGAGCCAATAGGGCGACAGGAACTCTGCAGGAAGAGGATAGGAGGTTGCGCGGGGGAGCACGTTGCTCAGTCCAGACCAGGAAGGGGAAGAGGTTGGAAATAGGTGTGTAGAGAGGCAAGTAGCCTCTACACTAGGCCATTTCTTCCACCCTAGGCCCCAGTTAGGCCCTGAGTCACAGACAGTTTGTGGTTACTATAGGGACAGGCCCTAGATTAGGAACCTGCCCCAGTACTGTGTTAGGACAGAGACACAGCGGGTGCTGCAAACCTCCTCAGAGACATTATCATCCACCTGGGTGGGATCGCCCAGGAGGAGCATCGCGGAAGGCCCCGTGTCTGCAGAACCTTTGCGAACATTGTCTGCTGGTCTGAGTGCAGGAGCGCTTGGCAGGTAATCTCTACTAAGTGCATCAACTGTAACATTCTCATTCTAGTGGCTGCGCAGTCACCACACACACTTGGGGGTTTGAGGTGTGGGACATTGGACACAGTGTGGGGAACATGGTGGAGGGTCGCGTCCTGCGAGACGTTTTGGCTAGTTGTGTCTCCTTGGGGAAGAATTTGGAAATGTTATGCATATGAGGTTATGGCTGCCGTTAGTAAAGATATTAGTTCTTTTACACACTGTGTGTATATTATTGTATTGGTGCCCTGCGAGGAACAACTCCCGCTCTGCTGGGAGCCATCGCAGGTGGAGGCGCTGCATCTGGGAAGAGACAATACGTATATATATATATATATTGCCCCAGGCTCTCACTGGCAGAGGCTTAGGCTCTGCGAGCCAACAGGTTATACAGCATTGGTAGTCTTCCTGTATTCTTGGGGAAACAGGGTTACATATAGATAGATAGATAGATAGATAGTGTGACAAACGCCCCTCTTTTGTAGTGCTGACGTCTGTCTGGGTTCTTCCCGACACAGTCTTCTAGGGTTAATTATACAACAAACAGGATCATGCAAAGTATTATGCTGCTTAACTCAGGCTTCTGCCTGCTTTATTTTCATCCAAGTAAGGTACTGCAGCTTTAACATGTGAAGGTTAGAGGTACTCAGATACTTTCATTCAGCAGTTCACATATTTCAGTGTTACAATATTTCCCACACTGTTATTTCAAGAAATAAAACCAAAATCATATAAGCAAAATCCTATCCCTTTCAGGGATCTAACTACACATCAGAATCAGTCTCTCTAACAGCTGCTGGCCAACAAAACTGGTTCCCCAGCTTAAAACAATGCTCTCTCATTTAGGGTCACAAGATACAGCACAGTCTTTTAGCAACAGCAGTAACCATTTGTTTTGTCTTATCTGCTTGTGGTGTCCAGGCAAATCCTCTGGTACTGTGATACGTGGAGGAGCCGTCAACCCCGACACTGGAAACAGGGGAGCAGCGATACCCCCAGCCTCCAGGCTCTAAGGAGAGAGAATGAAATGCAAAACCTCTCTGCTCTAAGCACCTGTGCATGTGATTAGAAGAGCAGGTGAGGGAGAACTAGAGCCATTGTAATCTGTGGTCTGGATTTTCCATCCAGCTGCCTGAGTTAATGGGAAGATGTGGAACGGATCATTTTTAGCTATTCCTGCACTTTCTGCTCTAAAATGGGGCAGAAAGCTGCCTAACATCTTTGGACTATGTCACAATAGATAGATAGATAGATAGATAGATAGATAGATAGATAGATAGATAGATAGATAGATAGATAGATAGATAGATAGAAAGAAAGATATTAGTATCACTGTGGTAACTTATATTGCCAGATCTCGACTGAGTAAAATAATACATCATAAACAGGCATGTGAATTGTGTTTCTTCATGTCGTATGTGAAACTAGAGCTTTAAAGTAACAGTTAAATAGAATGACTGCAAATACCTTGGAACAGCGGTGTGCAAACTAAACTTGTTTCCCCCAGAAGGGCATCCACACTACATCATGAGAAAATCCCAATCCTTATCTTACTCCCTTCAGTACGAATTCCACAGTCTGGGAAGGATACATTTTCCAGTTCCTAAAGTGAGACTAGAAATGGACATGTTTTAGTCTTGCTGGCAAAAAGAGGGCACAATGCCTGGCAGACTCAAGCTATGGCATAAAGGGATTGCACTGCAGCCCTGGTTAGTTCACACACAGAACACATTAAAAATGTAACAATGTAATTGGCAAACAAATTGAATAATGCTTCAAGTAAGGTTTTGTAAGCTTTGCTTTCTTTGGAAATGAAGAAAGTGTTCCATCTATCCTCGACCTGGCACTGCCAGCTCACAGAGGACAAATCAGAAGAACAAGAACAGACACTTTTCCAGTGGAAGGTTCTGCTCAACATACAGGGACATCACACAGCCTGGGTTAAAGAAGTGCATAGCCAGTGTTAGATTAAATCTATATCTAGAAACATACACGTTAGTAGTGTGTGTGTGTGTGTGTGTGTGTGTGTGTGTGTGTGTGTGTGTATCCCCTTCAAATAAATAAGGGAGAGATGCCTGTGCTGAGGTACCCTGGGAGATATGCTAATGCCTATGTAAAGTATATTTAAATGAGTCCCATACCACACTTCCTAGAAGGATTTCCATACCAACTATATAGAACTGATAAGATAAGTCACCTAATTACTGGAATGGGGTCAGACCCAACATGATTAGAACCTACAACCACTGCTTTTCTAGGACAGAGGTCCCCAACTCCAGTCCTCAAGGACCACTAACAGTGCAGGTTTTACGGATACCCCTGCTAGAGCACAGGTGGTTCAGTCACAATGATTGGGCCACCTGTGCTAATGAGAGGATTGCCTTAAATCCTGCACTGTTAGCGGTCCTTGAGGACTGGAGTTGGGGACTTCTGTCCTAGGACCCTGTTCAAGCAGTGTGAGCTAAACCGGCTGGTCACTAGCAGTGCACCACTGTCTACTACTAGAATATCTCTAAAAGATATCTATTTTGCTATTGTAACCTTGGAAGGACTACAAGCACAAAGTAATAATATGTACTGAGGATATGAGTTACTGAGGCCAGGTGAGATTAAATAAAACACAGGTTTTCTGACACACAAGTATAAACAAGGTGAAACACAGCAAATAAAGCAGATGCAGAGAGAATGTAATATAACAAAGGGAGCTGGGGACTTGAGTTAGTAGCACTTCTAATCTAATCTAATCCGCTGGATGGATTGTCAGTGAAAGAAAAAAAACCAATGAATTTGCCTTTTTCAGACTGATCCGTAACTCAAAGGAGCTGGCCAATCTGAGACGGACGCAAATTAACTGGCCAATCTGAGACGGACTCAAAGGAACTGGCCAATCTGAGACGGACTCAAATTAACTGGCCAATCTGAGGTGGACTCAAAGGAACTGGCCAATCTGAGGCGGACTCAAATTAACTGGCCAATCTGAGACGGACTCAAAGGAACTGGCCAATCTGAGGTGGACTCAAAGGAACTGGCCAATCTGAGGCGGACTCAAATTAACTGGCCAATCTGAGACGGACTCAAAGGAACTGGCCAATCTGAGGCGGACTCAAATTAACTGGTCAATCTGAGGCGGACTCAAATGAACTGGCCAATCTGAGACGGACTCAAAGGAACTGGCCAATCTGAGGCGGACTCAAAGGAACTGGCCAATCTGAGACGGACTCAAAGGAACTGGCCAATCTGAGGTGGACTCAAAGTCACAACATATTTTGCCCATCTCTACTAAGAGATAGTGGGGAAAGACAGGGTTGCAGACCTGCCCGAGACATGTGAATGTGCTCATTAGTGATATTTTTATTTGCTGCACACGGTACAGTGGGAGGGGGGGTGTTGTCTCTTTTTTACTCACCATAACTTATTTTGTGCCTGTGTTTCACAACTTTAAAAATTGCTGCAAAAATACTTCCAGGTGTCTGCTGTTTTGTGAACATGAGTTTAGCCCTATTGTTACAAGATGGCGTTCATTTGAGTTTGAGGATTATAATGGTGATAATACAATATAATTAGCATGAATTATACTGAATTATAGCATGAATTATCATAGTGTATTGCGTTTAACTCTCATCGTGCAAACATAGGAACGGCTTTTAGATGCTGATTTTATTTCCTGTGCAGTTTTCTTTTTCTTTTTTTTCACAATGCAGACTCAGTTGTAAGAGATGGTGAAATCAAGCTGCTCACGGCCTTACCCTGACTGATCTCGACCACTGCTTCTTTACTGTCTGTTTGTATAATGTGGAATCACTGAGAAGTCGAGCGGTGTGTCTGGGATGATAGGCCCAATTTTATTTTCAATGGGCTTTTCCTCCTCTTCATGACTATGGAAAAAGACATAATCATCTGCATACATTTTTATTTGCATTTTCTCAGCCATTAAAGACGACAGCAGCTAAATTAAACAGAACTTGTTGTTGTTCTCTCTCTCCCCCCTATTATTATAGTACAATATGGGTAGGGACAAGAATAGAACATAAAATAAATACAATATAAAAAAGAATGACAATAGGTCCCTGCTCTGAGAAGCTTACAATTCAAAATAATAATATATATATAATAAATGGAGAGTCAATACACAGCAATAGTCGGAGATGAATCCTACCCGTGACAGAAGGGTCTGTAATGTGTTGTCAGCTCGAGTAAAACTGGTCCATTGTTTAATGTCCTTGTTTGTTCAGTAAAACATATCACTGCAAACCGAGAATCTCATTTTGAGTGGGATGAACAGGTAGCAAAATGCTATACTATGCAGATGGGAAGTGGATGGATGGGAAGATGGATAAATGCATACACAATGTATTGCAGCTTTCTTGTGAATTGATATTACAGATCACATTGAAAACAAATGAAATGACAAAATAAATGACTCTCCAGTTAAAGCTGCAGTTCAGTCTTTTTTTTTTTTTTTTTTTTACATTTATTTTTTTACTTCAATAGTTTCATGTGTGCAATCTCTAATTACCTAAAGAACTGTATAGCTGCAGCTCAATTCGTTTTCCATGTATTGATAGGTCGAAATTTGGTGACATATTAAAAGCTGGCATTTGTTTATAATCTGCTTGACTGGCAGTGGAAGCTCATGAATATTCATGAGCAGTCCTGCACTGACATGTGCTAGAGGGAGGGCAGGGCTGACAAAGGGGTGTGCTAGGGCTTGTGACAGGACATGAAGGGGCAGTGCCTTAGCAAATGGCTGTTAAAATAGAATACAAGAAAATTGGTCTTTCAAAGTTGTTTTTTTAAAAACAGAAAATGCTAAAAGTATTTTTTCTTACTACAGAACTGATTTATTAAAAAAAAAAACACATGCAGGATATTGACTGAACTGCAGCTTTAAACCAGAGAACACTAGGATGTTTGTTTGTTGGATTGACGTTATGTTTCTAGCACTGGCCTGCATCTGTTTCCATAAAGGAAATCCTATAGGCACTGAGCTCTGAGAAGACAATGATTTCTACCTATAATCACAGTGGGCTTTGACACGCGACGCTAATTATTGCTTTCCAGTTGTGTCCGCTTGTTAACAAATAAAAATAACTGTTAGGTCTTCTACGGATACAGACGAAAGGAAGAAAATGATGGACAAAAGAACAGAATTTGAAACACTGAACTGTAATATGCATCAGCGTAACTTTGACAGTGTGTTGACTTAGTGGAGAGATCCGTACCAGTTTTTTATAACTCAATGAAACCCCATTCCACTTATCCTACGTATTGAATATATCAGAGGGCGGGAGATGTTTCTCGGGGGGGGGAGGCAGTTGCTCTTCCCCCGGGTATTTAAATTAAATGCCGGCGGATCACGTGAGGCCCCTGCAACACTCCACTTACGGGGATTCAGACGGCTATGACGCGTCGCCATGGCAACGTAGCGTCAAATGACGCCATGGTGCCATGTGACGTGATGTCACATGCGTCAAATGATGCCACAGCGTCCTTTGACGCAGATGTAAGGTAGGCAGGGGGGGCGCGGGAGTCGGAGCAAGGGAGACAGGGGGGCGCAGCAGCAAAAGTTTGCACTCCCCTGGAATATACTATAATTCTGGTATGGCTAATATTTTGTCAATAAATTAAAATGTTTCTATGGTGTACATCAGGGGTACGCAAACATTTTACATCGCGCCCCATTTTTCCTCTGTGCAATTAGTGGCTCCCCCTTGCTCTAAACAGACGGTGAAACGAAGGCCCCAATCACGCACAAGTTTAATGACTGATGCTATGTACTTGCCCGTACCCACTAAACGAGCCCCCCTTAGAAAATTTGGGGCACGCCCCCAAGTTTGATGACTTCTAGAGTATCTGATTCATGACATCATATTGTATTATTTAATAACTATTTTGAGCTGTTCTATTAAACATATATCCAATAACTTTTTCTTGGTCATAAGAGTAAAAAATCCACCATTACCCAATTTGTCTCAGCAAATCCCTGAGGTTTCATGGAACACGGATTGAAAAGCATTCGCTGAACTGCTCACTAAATCTTACTATTGACACACTGATTTACAAGCTGACGTACATAGCGAACCTGGAGCAAAGCACCTTCACACATTGACTATAGATGAAAATACCTCCGTGTGTAACAGTTTTGCTCCAAAGTTTCCTTGACTCCCAAACATTATTATTGCTGGGGCGGTGGCTCTGTAAGCTCTTTCTTTCTTCCTGCTCCATGTGTTTTGCTAAACATACTATATTCTATAGATGGTCTTAAATTACACACACTAGAAACACGTGATCTGAAAAAATGTGCTTGCAGAAGTCATTTAATCTCATACCCTTACAAGGAAGCAAGAGGCCATTCTATGCAGCCATAAATCATCATTAGTTTAGAAAGCAACCATTACAATGTCGAATATTGCTAAATGTGCTAATTGAACTTAAGCCAACATACAAACCAAATATAAAGGTGTTCCTGGAATACTTTATTATTACTTCAGTAAGGGAATTAAATCATAAGTTGCTTCCTTGACAGAAATATTATATAGAATAATAACAGGTGGAATGGGCTTAGGTATTTGTCTTGAATATACACAGTTGTTGGAGGGATCGATTGCAACCCAAGGCATGAGAGTATGAACTTTGCAAATCACTTGACCTCTCTTTGGCCGGGACTCACTAAACTTCGGTAACGGGTATCAGAGCTGAATCTTGCATTAGCTGCCATTGACTTGACGTTGGATCGAGTTGAGTTAATCTTTTCCTGTATGCCCGTTTACACGCATGCAGCTTGTAGCAAGCTTTAGTAACAGTGTTCCTGTTACGGTGTAGGCAAGAATGCCAGAAATGTGCGGCCGACATTCCACTGCAGATATGGCTGCCTGAATGTCCCTGGTGTATACAGGCAGTCCTCATTTTACAACGCTTCGCTTTACAACGAATGGCTTATCCAACGCTATGCAATGCATACCTATGTTCATTTTTATAACGCCAAAATTGCTTATCCAACGCTCTTACGACGCTTTGCAACGTTGTTTATGTGTATATAATATATATATTATACTATATAATATATTATATATATTATATTATATATTATGTAATATTATATATATAATCAGTGGTTGACAAATCACCAAAAAATCTACTCGCCACACAAAAAAATCTACTCGCCACACAAAAAAATCTACTCGCCACATAAAAAAATCTACTCGCCACCTAGTACCAAACGTGTGCTGCTTGGGCCAATATTTACTCGCCCGGCGGTTAAATCCACTCGCCCGGGGCGAGCAAATGTATAGGTTTGTCGAACACTGTATATAATACAGTGTATGCACTATATAATTTATGTGTATGCTGAATATCTTATTGTCTGCGTAAAATATTTTAGCATTAAAAATGCCTTCAGGAACGGAACCTTTCATTTAAACAGTGTTTCTATGGGAAAACGTGTTTCGCTTTACAACGTTTCGCTATCCAACGCCATTTTGAGTAACGCATTGTGTCGGATAACCGAGGACTGCCTGTACATGTAAAAGCTTTGGGCCTGAAACATTTTATACAAGTTTGTGTTCATTTACAAATATAAAATACAGTGTATATAACAGTTTACAATACAGGCATACCCCGCATTAACGTACGCAATGGGACCGGAGCATGTATGTAAAGCGAAAATGTACTTAAAGTGAAGCACTACCTTTTCCCACTTATCGATGCATGTACTGTACTGCAATCGTCATATACGTGCATAACTGATGTAAATAATGCATTTGTAACAGGCTCTATAGGCTCCCCGCTTGCTCACAGCTTCGGTACAGGTAGGGAGCCGGTATTGCTGTTCAGGACGTGCTGACAGGCGCATGCGCGAGCTGCTGTTTGCCTACTGGCCGATATGTACTTACTCGCGAGTGTACTTAAAGTGAGTGTCCTTAAACCGGGGTATGCCTGTACCACACTGAAGCTATATCCACTAACTAGATGTTTAGATTTCATAATCACTCAATGTAAAGGGTAGTATTTTAAAAAGCAGCAAGATCACGAGTTAAAAGGAAATTTGTTGTAATTGCAATGTTTGGCTTTTCTATAAAGATTCACTTGCCCTTAAAGGAAACAAATTCCTATTTTTGTCCCAAAAAAATAATGTTTATCTTATTACCGGGTCATGTGTACAGCAAATAAAAATATCACTTGTGAGCACATTAGCATATCTCAGACAGGTCTGCAACCCTGCTTTTCACCATTTTCTCTTAGATCTTGTCCCCGCGCAGCGCACACAAAGTACGCTATGGGGACGGCCCCAGTAATTACCTGCGCGCTCCTGCAGGAAGCGCGATGTGCGACCACATTTTCAAAAGTCAAGATACTTGACTTTGGGTACGGCGGCCGAGCGATGACCATGTCACGGTGGTGGTTCAGCCAATGAGGGTGAACCAGCCGTGCGACGTCATGTCCGCGCCCCCGCTAGGCCCCCTTCCTCTCCTGTCGCGATCTTGTCTTTCCCCCTGCTCTTCTGTGGACGAGCGTCCCATCGCAACCACAAACCTCAGATTGCGGCTGAAACTGGGGCACGCGCCGCCAGGCGTTCCGACAGGCCCGTGCACGCAGTGACTGGGGCCGTAGTCTTAGAATGTAATGCTTCCATTGCAGTCCGGTAAATACATGCAAATGAGCAGTGTGTCACTTTTGCTTCATGTCCATTTTAATAGGGAACCCTATTAGCTTACGCCTACCGCATTAGACAGCGTTTCAGCACAGCCTGGGTTAAAGACGTGCACAGCCAGTAAACCTTCTCACAGACTGTTGTGAAATTGATGGTAATCAGATACTTATTGTTCTACGCGTTTATCTGTTAACTAATGCGCAAAATATTTCCTTTACAAAGAACACAAGTAAAACAAAATGCACCTGTACATTTTAGTATTACGTCTTATCACAAAATCCACTTATACAGTACAAAAAAAGTGAATAAACTCACTTAAAGGAGTGTTTTATTGTCCCTATCTCTGCTTTGTCCCTATCTCTGCTTTTGCCTTCTTTATACCCTTACCTAATTGAAACGCAGACAATATCACCTTACGATTAGTGTGAAACCAGCGGTCCTGACAAAGCCAGGCTTATCTCCCACCCCCTGATTCAGACAGAGTTCCACAATAAAAACAAAAGCCCATTTTCAGACTTGAAAAAGTTTTAAAATACTTGAACTTGACTGATTTTTTAAAGGCTTTAGCTACATAGCCCTAAACATAGCACAGCCGTTGGTTTAAGTTGGTTCTAGGTAGGGCTACACCAGTGATCACAGGAAATAATGCCATGTGCCAAGATTGTATCTCTAATACTGTATTACAGAGCTGGCAGGAATGTGTATATCTAAAACAATGATGTTTATTAATCTGCCAACTTTTATACTTGTGTCTAAGAACGAAATTTTTGATTGAGCCCACATTTAACCTTGGCTTCAAAAAGAATCCCACAGGCATGGAGAACAATTCCATAAACGATTATTAGGAAGGTGGACATGCATATGCATGATTTGAGCCTATATGCAATGCCAAAGGCTGAAAGCAGGCAGTGGATGCATGAAGGCACCCTGACCCCTCAGCCACCCCCCCCCCTCCATGTCAGAGGCCTTACAAGCCCTCCCCTTTCACACCTGTAATTTTCTCCCCCTTCTGTCTCTCACTGTTCCCCCTCTCTTCCGCACTCTCTCCCACTCCCTCTCTTACACCCTTCTCCCCCCTCCCTCTCTTACACCCCTTCTCTCCCCCCCCGCTATCACACAATTACCCCCTCTCACTCAATCCCGCTCCCTCAACCCCGCCCTCCTCACACTCATTTCCCCTCCTCCCCTGGGCACACACACAATTCCTCTAACTACGCATACAATTCCCCCTCCCACACTACCCCCCCCCCCCCACCCCCAATGTTCACACAATACTCCATTCTAATACAAAACTACCCCCCCAAATACAGACACCACTATACTCCCCAATAGACACCAGTAGACACCCCCCCAGATGCAACCCCCCCAGATGCTAACACCCCCTCCCCTACCTGATGCACACCTCTCAAGATACAATTACCACTACTACCCCACCCCAGATACAATTGCCACTACTACCACACCCCATATACAATTACTACTACTACCCACCCAGATACAATTACCATTACTACCCCCCAAATACAATTACCATTACTACCCCCCCAAATACAATTACTACCACTACCCCAAATACAATTACCCCCCCCCAACACAAATATAATTACCACTCCCCCCACAAATACAATTACCACTTACTTTTACGCCACCACCGCATCCTGGCTCTCCTGGGCTTCTGCCACCTCTTCCCACGCGGGGCCTCTTTCCCGATGGTGTACGCCAGAAGCTGGGCCTGACTTACGGTTGCACCCAGCTTCTGGCCCGTATCGGCGGGAGAGAGAAGCCCGGTGTGGAAAGAAGCAGCAGCTGGGGAGAGCAGGAGTCCAGCAGCGGGAACCAGAGCCGCTGGGTCCGGCCTCTGGTTGCTGTCGCCGGGCCCCGGCTCCTGGATCTGCCCGGCGGTGGCAACCAGAGGTCCAACAGCTGGATGCAGAAGTTGGGCCCGACTGACCGGGCTCCACACAGCCACTGGCTCCGGGACTCTTCTCCCGGCTCTACCCCCCTCCCCCCCCCCCTGTTGGCGGCCCTGAATGCCTATTCTGTACCCCCCTCAAATGTTTCCAGTGCTGCTTGAAGGACCATTTGGTATTGGAAAATCTTTTTTTCTTCCAATTAAAAGCCACTAATATTCATATTTATATCAAAGGTTGCTGTCCTCAACTTTTCCATTTCAGTGTATCCACAGATAAGATACACACAAGTGGATTAATTTAGTGATCAATGTATTATTGCTCCATTTCCAAACAAGCAATGTCCCTGCAATAGCCCAAAACGATTTGTGCTGGAGACTGAGCAGGACTTTTGCATGGCCAATAGCCCAACATATTAGAGCTTTAAACCATTAAACAATAGTGACAAATAATTTGGCCAAAGCATTTTTAAGCTACTAACCGCATCAAGATATGCAGTTTTTACTGGTCCTGACACTACCTGTAAACGTTCTCTTTACCTCTCTCACGGAGGAAGACGTTTTAATAGACTGGTCATTCACAGGTGCATCCCAAGACCTGCTATTTAAACGTGGGCTGTTGTTATATACATTAAGTCAGTGTTTCCCAAAGTGTGCGCCGCGGCACCCTGGTGCGCCGCGGCTTGGCTAGAGGGGCGCCGCGATCAGGGCTGCCAGCAGCGGGAAACAAGGGCTGCTAGTTAATTAAAAAAAAAAAAAAAAAAAAACCTCTGAAGCCGGCGCCGGGTCTCCCTGGCAGCGCCTGACCCTCCGCATGCTTGCTGATGCATGCGGAGGAGGAGAGACTTCCCCGAGAGCGGCAGGTTTGAAATTTAATTTTGTGTGTGTGTGTGTGTGTGTGTGTGTGTGTGTGTAAAACGGGCTGCAGGGTGTGTGTGTGTGTGTGTGTGTGTGTGTGTGTGTGTGTGTGTGTGTGTGTGTGTGTGTGTGTGTGTGTGTGTGTGTGTGTGTGTGTGTGTGTGTGTGTGTGTGTGTGTAAAACGGGCTGCAGGGGGGGGGTGAGTGTGTGTGTGTGTATGTGTGTGTGTGTGTATGTGTGTGTGTGTAAAACGGGCTGCAAGGGGTGTGTGTGTGTGTGTGTGTGTGTGTGTGTGTGTGTGTGTGTGTGTGTGTGTGTGTGTGTGTGTGTGTGTGTGTGTGTGTGTGTGTGTGTGTGTGTGTGTGTGTGTAAAACGGGCTGCAGGGTGTGTGTGTGTGTGTGTGTGTGTGTGTGTGTGTGTGTGTGTGTGTGTGTGTGTGTGTGTGTGTGTGTGTGTGTGTGTGTAAAACGGGCTGCAGGGTGTGTGTGTGTGTGTGTGTGTGTGTGTGTGTGTGTGTGTGTGTGTGTGTGTGTGTGTGTGTGTGTGTGTGTGTGTGTGTGTGTGTGTGTGTGTGTGTAAAACGGGCTGCAGGGTGTGTGTGTGTGTGTGTGTGTGTGTGTGTGTGTGTGTGTGTGTGTGTGTGTGTGTGTGTGTGTGTGTGTGTGTGTGTGTGTGTGTGTGTGTGTGTGTGTGTGTGTGTGTAAAACGGGCTGCAGGTGTGTGTGTGTGTGTGTGTGTGTGTGTGTGTGTGTGTGTGTGTGTGTGTGTGTGTGTGTGTGTGTGTGTGTGTGTGTGTGTGTGTGTGTGTGTGTGTGTGTGTGTGTGTGTGTGTGTGAAACGGGCTGCAGGGTGTGTGTGTGTGTGTGTGTGTGTGTGTGTGTGTGTGTGTGTGTGTGTGTGTGTGTGTGTGTGTGTGTGTGTGTGTGTGTGTGTGTGTGTGTGTGTAAAACGGGCTGCAGGGGTGTGTGTGTGTGTGTGTGTGTGTGTGTGTGTGTGTGTGTGTGTGTGTGTGTGTGTGTGTGTGTGTGTGTGTGTGTGTGTGTGTGTGTGTGTGTGTGTGTGTGTGTAAAACGGGCTGCAGGGTGTGTGTGTGTGTGTGTGTGTGTGTGTGTGTGTGTGTGTGTGTGTGTGTGTGTGTGTGTGTGTGTGTGTGTGTGTGTGTGTGTAAAACGGGCTGCAGGGGGGGGGTGAGTGTGTGTGTGTGTGTGTGTGTGTGTGTGTGTGTATGTGTGTGTGTGTAAAACGGGCTGCAAGGGGTGTGTGTGTGTGTGTGTGTGTGTGTGTGTGTGTGTGTGTGTGTGTGTGTGTGTGTGTGTGTGTGTGTGTGTGTGTGTGTGTGTAAAACGGGCTGCAGGGTGTGTGTGTGTGTGTGTGTGTGTGTGTGTGTGTGTGTGTGTGTGTGTGTGTGTGTGTGTGTGTGTGTGTGTGTGTGTGTGTGTGTGTGTGTGTGTGTGTGTGTGTGTGTGTGTGTGTGTGTGTGTGTGTAAAACGGGCTGCAGGGTGTGTGTGTGTGTGTGTGTGTGTGTGTGTGTGTGTGTGTGTGTGTGTGTGTGTGTGTGTGTGTGTGTGTGTGTGTAAAACGGGCTGCAGGGTGTGTGTGTGTGTGTGTGTGTGTGTGTGTGTGTGTGTGTGTGTGTGTGTGTGTGTGTGTGTGTGTGTGTGTGTGTGTGTGTGTGTGTGTGTGTGTGTGTGTGTAAAACGGGCTGCAGGGTGTGTGTGTGTGTGTGTGTGTGTGTGTGTGTGTGTGTGTGTGTGTGTGTGTGTGTGTGTGTGTGTGTGTGTGTGTGTGTGTGTGTGTGTGTGTGTGTGTGTGTGTGTGTGTGTGTGTGTGAAACGGGCTGCAGGGTGTGTGTGTGTGTGTGTGTGTGTGTGTGTGTGTGTGTGTGTGTGTGTGTGTGTGTGTGTGTGTGTGTGTGTGTGTGTGTGTGTGTGTGTGTAAAACGGGCTGCAGGGGGGTGTGTGTGTGAGTGTGTGTGTGTGTGTGTGTGTGTGTGTGTGTGTGTGTATGTGTGTGTGTGTGTAAAACGGGCTGCAAGGGGTGTGTGTGTGTGTGTGTGTGTGTGTGTGTGTGTGTGTGTGTGTGTGTGTGTGTGTGTGTGTGTGTGTGTGTGTGTGTGTGTGTGTGTGTGTGTGTGTGTGTAAAACGGGCTGCAGGGTGTGTGTGTGTGTGTGTAAAACGGGCTGTAGGGGGTGTGTGGGTGTGAAAAACGGGCTGCAGGGGGTGTGTGGGTGGGTGTGAAAAACGGGCTGCAGGGGGTGTGTGGGTGGGTGTGAAAAACGGGCTGCGGTGGGTGGGTGTGAAAAACGGGCTGCAGGGGGTGGGGGTGAAAAACGGGCTGCAGGGGGTGGGTGTCTGTGAAAGAGAGTGTCCGTCTGTCTGTGAGAGAGAGTGTCCGTCTGTCTGTGAGAGAGTGTCCGTCTGTCTGTGTCTGACAGAGAGAGAGTGAGGTCAGAGAGAGTGAGGTCAGAGAGTGAGAGAGAGAGAGAGAGGTCTGAGAGAGAGAGAGAGAGAGAGAGGTCTGAGAGAGAGAGAGAGAGAGAGAGAGGTCTGAGAGAGAGAGAGGTCTGAGAGAGAGAGGTCTGAGAGAGAGAGAGGTCTGAGAGAGAGGTCTGAGAGAGAGAGAGAGAGAAAGAGAGAGAGAGAGGTCTGAGAGAGAGAGAGGTCTGAGAGAGAGAGAGAGAGAATGAGGTCTGAGAGAGAGAGTAAGGTCAGAGAGAGAGGTCTGAGAGAGAGAGAGAGAGAGAGGTCTAAGAGAGAGAAAGAGAGGTCTGAGAGAGAGAGGTCTGAGAGAGAGAGAGGTCTGAGAGAGAGAGAGAGAGAGAGAGAGAGAGAGAGGTCTGAGAGAGAGAGAGTGAGAGAGAGAGAGGTCTGAGAGAGAGAGAGAGAGAGAGGTCTGAGAGAGAGAGAGAGAGAGAGAGAGAGAGAGGTCTGAGAGAGAGAGAGAGAGGTCTGAGAGAGAGAGGTCTGAGAGAGAGAGAGGTCTGAGAGAGAGAGGTTTGAGAGAGAGAGGGAGAGAGAGGTCTGAGAGAGAGAGAGAGTGAGGTCTGAGAGAGAGAGTGAGGTCTGAGAGAGAGAGAGAGAGAGTGAGGTGAGAGAGAGAGAGAGAGAGAGAGAGAGAGAGAGAGAGAGAGGTCTGAGAGAGAGAGGTCTGAGAGAGAGAGGTCTGAGAGAGAGGTGAGAGAGAGAGAGAGAGAGAGAGAGAGAGAGAGAGAGAGAGAGAGAGAGAGAGAGAGAGAGAGAGGTCTGAGAGAGAGAGAGAGGTCTGAGAGAGAGAGAGAGAGAGAGAGGTCTGAGAGAGAGAGAGAGAGAGGTCTGAGAGAGAGAGAGAGAGAGGTCTGAGAGAGAGAGAGAGAGGTCTGAGAGAGAGAGAGAGAGAGGTCTGAGAGAGAGAGAGAGAGAGAGAGTGAGGTCTGAGAGAGAGAGAGAGAGAGAGAGAGAGTGAGGTCTAAGAGAGAGAGAGAGAGAGTGAGGTCTAAGAGAGAGAGAGAGAGAGTGAGGTCTAAGAGAGAGAGAGAGAGAGTGAGGTCTAAGAGAGAGAGAGAGAGAGTGAGGTCTAAGAGAGAGAGAGAGAGAGTGAGGTCTGAGAGAGAGAGAGTGAGGTCTGAGAGAGAGAGAGTGAGGTCTGAGAGAGAGTGTGAGGTCTGAGAGAGAGTGTGAGGTCCGAGAGAGTGAGGTCAGAGAGAGTGAGGTCAGAGAGAGAGAGAGATTGAGAGTGTGTTAGTGTCTGAGAGAGACACCAACTGCGCACTGCAACTGATATACTTATGTATATACACCTTTGTTTTTACTTTGGGCGCCGCGGAAAAATCCTGATCGCCTTGGGGAGCCTTGAAAAAATTCTGATTGCTTTGGGGAGCCTTGAACCGAAAAAGTTTGGGAACCACTGCATTAGGTCACACACCCACTATGACACAAATATATATGGTATGGTGTGTTCGGGTTGTGTGTATTTATACTTTTTCTACATTAAAACCAAATGAATAAAGTCAGAGGCTCTTCATGGAAGAAATTATTTAATATGTAGAAATATATCCAAGTACATTCACTTCAAGCTATATATCCAATTTAATAGTTATCATTGATGAGCAAATGTTAATGTGAATACTGTAATGGATCGGGGGACTCGCGGTTTCCAGCGTGTCCCCGTCACCCCAGTTTCCACAGTGCCCTACGTCCCCAATCTCTACCTCCCCCCCTGAGCCGTTCCTCCACGGCACGTTCCGCACGCCCTGGCTCACACTCTGCACACGCGCACGGTCCCCTCACCAAGTGCGCACGTTCACGATCACGGGTTCCCTATCGTGGGTCAAGCGCTCCTCGGCGTGCCTCTGTCATCCCTGGCCGTTCCCTACCTGGTTCCTCCGTTCCTCCTTCCCCTCTGTCTCCTGTCCCGTACGCCTCCTCTGCTGGTCTTCACCCACGCTCTGGTGCACGCTCGATGCGCGCGCATAACAGGGTTACAGAAGGTGTGCGCACCCGCTCTACTTATTTGCCGCCCCCACGCTCTGGCTCCGCCCCCTGTTGGTTGCAGGCTATAACTCTTGATTACCTCCCTGTTTCCTTCCCTACTCTCACTGACCTATCCCTGCAAGTACCCACTCAAACCTATGCTCCTCCCTTCTATTGGCCCTCCTTCCCATATAACCCCACTCTGTCCTCTCAGTCCTTGCTCTGCATAGCTTTCCTGTAGCTCCTGTGTGTGCAGTGTCTATGCCTAGCTCCCTTGTCTGTTTCAGCCCTGGTTCATGTCCCTGCCCCTGTTTGGATTCCTTTGGATTGAACTTGAACTCTGCTTTGGACTTGACTACGCTGCCTTCTCCTGCCCTTGAACCCTGGCTTTCGGACATCACTACGCTGCTCTCTCCAACCCCTGAACTCTGGCACTTGGACATTACCCTCCAACTTCTGGCACCCCGGACTCAGCAAGTATTATGTTAACCCTTACTCACCAGGCCCAGCAACGCTATTACCACACTCCAGGCACACCCTCACTGCTGTGGGTGTGTGTTATATCCTTACCCACCTCAGTACTGGGGACTGGCCAGGTCTGCGGGCATACAGGCGTTACATTATGCAGAGCCCAACAAATGCAGACCCCCCTGAGGTGGGCCAAGGTGTCTCCATGGAACATTGGCAATTCCTAAGCGACCAACTCACTAATGTCACACAGAGACTTTCTAATTTGTCTCTCCGGGAAGCTCCTGTGGCACCATCTACCCCGGTCCCTGTGCCTATAAGTAATCCGGGGCCACGTATTCCACCCCCCAACCGGTACGACGGGGATCCCCTCGCTTGCCGAGGGTTCCTGAATCAGTGTGACGTCCAATTCGAGATGTCCCCGTCCCAATTCCCTACTGGTCGTACTAAGGTGGCCTACGTCTATGCCCTACTCACTGGCGACGCTCTCGCTTGGGCTCCTCCCCTCTGGTGTTCCCGCAGCAGATTCTCACATTTCCAGTCTTCAAAATTCTTGGAAAAAGATCTTAAAAGCTTTGCAAGGTTCCGTTCAAAGACAGAAAACGCAAGCTGATCGGCGACGTCAAGTGGGTCCTGTATTCAAACCTGGAGACTGAGTTTTGCTATCCTCCAAGAATATCAAGCTCAAGACTCCTTCCCAGAAACTGGCCCCGAGATTCTTGAGTCATTTCAAGATCCTCGAAAGGATCAACCCGGTCGCATACCGACTTGCACTTCCCACTACTATGAAAATCCCTTCTGTTTTCCACGTGTCGCTCCTTAAACCCCTGATCCAAAATGCTCATTTTCTGGATCGCCCTCAGAGGCCTAACCCGGTCGTCATACAAGGACAACAAGAATTCCAAGTCCAGTCCATACTCGATTCTCGTTGGTCCAGGGGCAGACTCCAGTTTCTCGTACACTGGAAAGGATATGGTCCGGAGGAGCGTTCCTGGATACCATCCCATCATATCCATGCCCCAGCACTCCTCAGACAGTTCCGTCGGAAGTTTCCTCATAGACCTTGGGAGGATCGTCCGGAGTCCGATACTCAAGGGGGGGATACTGTAAACGGATCGGGGGACTCGCGGTTCCCAGCGTGTCCCCGTCACCCCAGGTTCCACAGTGCCTAGTTCCTCCGCTCCCTACGTCCCCAATCTCTACCTCCCCCCCTGAGCCGTTCCTCCATGGCACGATCCGTACGCCCTGGCTCACACTCTGCGCATGCGTGCGGTCCCCTCACCAAGCGCGCGCGTTCACGATCGTGGGTTCCCTATCGTGGGCCACGCGCTCCTCGGCATGCCTCTGTCATCCCTGTCCGTTCCCTACCTGGTTCCTCCGTTCCTTCTTCCCCTCTGTCTCCTGTCCCGTAAGCCTCCTGCGCTGGTCTTCCCCCACGCTCTGGTTAACGCATGGTGCGTGCGCATAACAGGGTTACAGAAGGTGTGCGCACCCGCTCTACTTACTTGCCGCCCCCATGCTCTGGCTCCACCCCTGTCGGTTGCAGGCTATAACTATTGATTACCTCCCTGTTTCCTCCCCTGCTCTCACTGACCTATCCCTGCAAGTACCCACTCAAACATATGCTCCTCCCTTCATCCCTATTGGCCCTTCTTCCCATATAACCCCACTCTGTCCTCTCAGTCCTTGCTCTTCATAGCTTTCCTATAGCTCCTGTGTGTGCAGTGTCTATGCCTAGCTCCCTTGTCTGTTTCAGCCCTGGTTCCTGTCCCTGCCCCTGTTTGGATTCATTTGGATTGAACTTGAACTCTGCTTTGGACTTGACTACGCTACCTTGAACCCTGGCCTTGAACCCTGGCTTTTGGACATCACTACGCTGCTCTCTCCAACCCTTGAACTCTGGCACTTGGACATCACCCTCCGACCTCTGGCGCCCCGGACTCAGCAAGTATTACGTTAACCCTAACTCACCAGGCCCGGCAACGCTATTACCACACTCCGGGCACACCCTCACTGCTGTGGGTGCGTGTTATACCCTTACCCACCTCAGTACTGGGGACTGGCCAAGTCTGCGGGCATACAGGCGTTACAAATACATATTTATATTCCACAACAAGACAGTGTAAGCTTACTACTGTATCTCTGCCATGTACTCATTTGGCCTATAACAGCACCTCAATATCAGAACCATAAAACAGGAGAGGGTCTCTCTGGCTTGGTTTTTGCAGATTGCACTTTGTAGCATGAAGTAGTCTGCTTCAGGTTCCAGAACTTATATTTTATTCATTGGTACCATGGAAGGTGAATTACAGCACATAAACACACAACCCTTTTAAAGGAAAAGTATATAATGCTACATTAATCTAAAGAACCACACACAGAAGTGTTGGGATGTTATCGATGAATGGTTGAAGTTTCTGGGCTGCACAAAGGAAAGAGGGATGATCCAGTACCAGGGTCTCCTAATAACATGGTCCTAGCATTCTGCTTCTCTGGCTGGTCATGTAACTCTTATACTTTGACAGAGGAGAGTGTAACGGGAAATGCGTTATTTGCATTTGCGGTTGGCTTATCTTTTCCATGACGGTTTTTCGTTCTTCTCCATGACACAGCCTTTCTTTGTTCTCCAAGAACAGGCTCTCTTCATGAGGACCTTTATACGTTCCAGCCAACTCTGCATTCTGCCGGGAGAAATTACACCGGTTAGCCATTCCCCAAAGAATCAAAGAAAAGCAATACCTTGCCTGGTCCTCTGTTATCACAGCAACACCAATGTGTACATATTATTATAGCCTGAAAAACAAATGACAGGCAGGCGCACTGAGGGATAATGAACAGGGAAAGCCACCTGTGGAGTTTTGCAGTCAGAGGGAGCGGGTCTCTACACTTCACTTCCCTCCTTCCAACAGGGTACGTACTCAGACCGGTCCGGACTCCCTCTGTAGTGTTAAAGTGATTTAGTTTTGACCTCTTGATATCCCCCGCTTGTACTGGTGTTTAACCAGTTATTCTAACACTATTTACTTTCGTTTCGTTTTTAATATACATCCATCAGTAGACTTTGGTTGTCTATTGTCGTATTACCCCTTTTTTTTAATAATAAAGTGTTCATTATCCCTCAGTGCGCCTGCCTGTCATTTGTTTTTCTTGCTTGTGAGCTCCCCTTGTGGGAGCTCATATTTACAGGGGATGTGTGGAGCCCCCCTGACTAACGGCTGCAAGAGGGACTTTACAGTGATATCCCTAGCGCGGAACGACACTCCTGCTTTTATATTATTATAGCCTGCTTGATCATTCTTTAGGGAAACCCCTGGTTCCAGAGATAATGGCATTTTCAACTTGATTATTTTAGAATGTTAAAATGGGCAAAGGCCATTGCACATGGGAAGGGCTCCTCAACTGGCTGGCAAAGAGCCGTTTTTGGAGTGGCGTAGAGAAGTCCCTGGATGGGATGCTTATACTAATTTCATTGGAGTTGCTCAGGCAGCAAAGTTCATTTTTTCACACTACAATTAACTTGTAAGCTAGGATAATATAAATATTTATATTACAGATGTTCTAAATGCTTGCAAAAACTTTGCGTATTATTATTTTTAAGTCTTTAAATGTATCAAAAATGACATTATAATACTCTGGTGGTCCTCTTTTCCCGGATATGGCCCCTTTGGAAAGCTAGCTGAAAAACCCTGCCTGCCAGATGGAGAGTAGTGATGTCTCTGGATGCACCCAGTACAAAGCATTCCAAGCACTGGGAAGATCCCATGGTGATGCCCGTAATGAATGTCTCGCCAACGTGGATGGTGATTTTTCTTACGAAAAATACATCACAAGTCTCATACATAAAAAAATATATAATCTCGTTTCTGTCTTTTTCACCACTAGGGACGATTTTTTTTCCTATAAAATATAACACCTTCAGTCGGTGGAAAAAAATAAAAACATACACACACCTTCCAGTGTATAAACTGATCAAATCAATTATACATAGAGCAGTACAAATGTATTAAATTGTTTAAATTACATCTTCAGTCCACACCCACATCTGGAGGGAGGAAAAAAACACAAGCACATATCCTCAGAAACAACTCAATATGTTACTTCTGATAAATGTCATATACTGCTTGGTAAGCTTTTATGTGGAAAGTGGGCATATTTATTTACGGAAAATTCTACCTACAACCAACATTAAATTATCTCCAGAAGCAGGTTCTCGTGGAACAGAACAAGGCAAAAGAACAAAAGAGTTAGGAAATAAGGATTACTATCATTTCTGAGGAGTGGAAAGAGATGCAATATAAGATACTGCATAGGGCCTGTTATGCTTTTGATATCAATTATAAGGGGATAGAGAAATCTAAAAATAAGTGCTCCCAGGAAAGAGCAGATTTAAAACACTGTTTATGGGATTATCTGGGTATAGTATATACAAGAAGTTATTGGGGTAACTACAATAAAAGAGCCCTTAGCCTTGCTGTTTGGAAATATGAAAAGTTGGAAAGAGGTCAATGTACGGAACAATGTCCCAAGGCTAGCAGAGATTGTCTTGTTTGCAGCAAGGAAAACAGTGATGGTGAAATGGATTAAGCCTGAACCCCCCACTTTAGATATTTTAAACGATTATCTGAATAAAATGATGGTGATGGTGATGGTGGTGGTGGTGGTGGTGGTGGTGATGGTGGTGGTGATGGTGATGGTGGTGGTGGTGGTGGTGGTGGTGGTGGTGGTGGTGATGGTGATGGTGATGATGATGATGATGATGATGATGATGATGATGGTGATGATGATGATGATGATGATGATGATGATGATGATGATGATGATGATGATGATGATGATGATGATGATGATGGATAAATTAGAAGTTGAAACGAATAAAGAATTAAGAACCGAGAAAAAAAAAATTTTAAATGGGAAAAGTGTATTGATACTATGTCACAACAAGATAGGGATTCAATCATACAGACAATTGAGAATACCTCTTGGGGTCTCCTCAGACTGATTGTGATGGGTCACAGATAATTTTGCCCGTCAGGAAATATGATAGTACAGGGTTGATGGGGAAGATAGTAAATGGAGAACTTTATGCCAGATTCTGTTAGGAGGCTGTGTGGTGATAGCTTTGATGTTAATCTTCGAAAATGTTATTATCTGTTTTTTCTTTTTATTATTATTTATGTTAATGTGTTGGATTTTGACATTATAAGTATGGTGAGCAATACCAAAAATAATTTTGTGTAAAAGTATGTTTTTCTATGTATCTGATTATTTTATTCTGTATTGTAATGTTGTTTAATGTTTGGAAACCCAATAAAAAAAACTATTTAAAAAAGACAAAATAAGGATTGAATCAAAATCTGCACTATATTTATCCAAGCAAGAAATCCCACTGTGTCTTTAACGAACTTATTCTGATGAAATGACTGTATTTTGCTCCAGTTTTGCATCTGCAAGGCTGTGATACAAAACAAGGGTTGCCAGGTGGCTTCTCCAAAAATACTGGACACAATGTTGAAAGGTGTGATGCGCTCAAGACACACACACCTCCCACCGCTCCATGCTGTTTCCTCCTCTCTGGCCCCACACCAGGCTCCTGACACCTCCTGATTGGCTGCTGTTGGGTAATGCAGCCAATGAGGATGGAGCAACATGCCCAGCCCCCTAAGAACAGCCCTGCTCAAGGAAATCCTGCGGCCCCCCCAAGCTGGTCATGTCACTATGTCCAGAAAGGTAAGAACCGGACACATACATGTCCAGTATTACATCTCATTTTTTACTGGACAGAATGTCCAAATACAGTGCAGTCCAGTTGAATACTGGACACCAGGCAACACTATAACACAACACGACACAAGGAAGTGTGTTACAAAACAAGGTCAATGGCGTCACACACAGTAAACTTTGGGAGAAGAGAGGATCTGGCCCAATGTGCTTAGTGTCTAAAATGTTAATCAAGCATATCTTTAAAAGGGGAGTTAACTACTAAGGTCTGGATCACAAACAATCAGAAACTGTTACTCAATTGTTCCTGTTGCTTACCCTTATGATAAGCCTCCTGTTGCTTACCCCTATGATAATAATAATAATAATAATAGCATGTTCTTGTATAGCGCTGCTAGTTTTACGCAGCGCTTTACAGAGACATTTTGCAGGCACAGGTCCCTGCCCCGTTGAGCTTAAAATCTATGATTTTGGTGCCTGAGGCACAGGGAGATAAGGTGACTTGCCCAAGGTCACAAGGAGCAGCCGACACCGGGAATTGAACCAGGTTCCCGTTCTTCAAACTCTCAGTGCCAGTCAGTGTCTTTACTCAGTGAGCCCCCTGTTGCTTACCCTTAGGATGAGCTTCCTGTTGACCATGTCTTGTTTCCATGCCATCACATACCGCTTTGGGATGAACGAGTTCTTCCTGGAGAACTCAGGGACATGCGAGTTAGCTAATCTGCAGGGTAGGAGAAAGGCAACGGTCAGTCTTTACAGCTATGGCTGAGGCCCCGCTGCACGCTTCCGCACGGCCGCCTTGCAAGTCACTGCACCGCGATCTGCGGTCTGCAGCTGACTTTTTACAGCGTGGGGGGCGTGGCCAAGATGGGTCGGGGGGGGCGCAGCCATGACAGTGGGTAATGTCCCTCTCCAGGCTGTGCGGTCCCGCGGATGTCACAGCCCCCCCACCCTCCCCTCCGTCTCTGCAGCTCCCCACAAACCATAGCCGGGGAGAGACAGTGAGCGGATCTGTGCCCCGTCACCCCCTCAGCAAACACGGGGAGAAGGTAGCCGCCTCCCTCCCTCTCGTGGCCGCCTCCATCCCGTAGCCGCCTCCCTCCCCTTCCGTAGCTCGACAGCTCCCCTCCTCATTGGCTGACTGCCGCACCACGTGACACGTCAGAGCTGCAAATCACCAGGAGCTTGCAGCTCCGGCGGGCTTTCGCGTCACAGCACGCAGTCAGCCCTGTCAGAAGGAGGACCAGCATCCTTGACGTAAGGGGTTGGTGGCCTGCGCGCACGCTGCTGCGCGCGCCGCCGACCGCAGAGGGGCCTCAGCCTATGGCATTGGGGAGGCGGCCTGTAACTCTAGGGTCAGTGACCAAAGTGTGGTGCTACAAGAGTGGTCGCAAAGTGCCACTACATTTTTAACCTCTTCACTCCCACTTGCCATTAATGTTACTGGCTCCCAGTGGAACAGGTCTTATATAAAGATACATTTTCTTAACAAACAGCCAGCACATTATTTTTTCTTTTTGTATAGATGAACACAAACCTTTATAATACAAACCCAACCCTTAGCTGTGCTGCAGGGCTTTCATGTTATACGTTGCTATTTTCTGATGGAGGACTATTTCAGACCCATTCATAAGAGCGGAGGGACAGGTTTACTAATCGGTGCTAAGCTTTAGCTCTTGAAGACTTATCTTTATCTGAGTGGGTGTTACGCCTCACGGCTTGGCACTATTTCATCAACGTGGCCCGTAGTCTCTTGAAATCACACCTTGCTTTGCAGCCCTTACGTCCCTCCCAGCAGTCATTACAATAGTTATTTAAAAACACGCACTTGCAAATAAACATATTTACCCTTTAATGTCAGTGATGGTTGCTACAGAGGTCATCACTACAGGCCTCTGGTTGGTTTCTGTCTGTTCTCTTGACTTTAATTTATGATCACAGACTAAGCAGTCGAGATACTTAGCCTCTGATTTCTGCTCCCCATGCATTAGCCGTTGATTTCCAATCAAAATATCTTTGATTTCTTGATCTCTGCTCTTGGTTGACCTCAGCTCCCCAGTCTGTGACATCACCTCCATGATGTTTGCACCTCCCTTATTTCTGATGCCTGGCCCCTGGCACCCGGCCTCTTTGATATCTTGATTTACTCCCCTGTCTATGATGTATCCTCTGTCTCTCATTTCATTGTCCCTGGTCTCTGATACCTTGTCCCTGGTCTCTGATACCTTGTCCCTGGTCTCTGATACATTTGTCACTGGTCTCTGATACATTTGTCACTGGTCTCTGATACATTTGTCACTGGTCTCTGATACATTTGTCACTGGTCTCTGATACATTTGTCACTAGTCTCTGATACCTTGTCCCTGGTCTCTGATACCTTTGTCCCTGGTCTCTGATACCTTTGTCCCTGGTCTCTAATACCTTGTCCCAGGTCTCTGATACCTTTGTCACTGGTCTCTGACACCTTGTCCCAGGTCTCTGACACCTTGTCACTGGTCTCTGACACCTTGTCCCTGGTCTCTGATACTTTGTCCCTGGTCTCTGATACCTTGTCCCTGGTCTCTGATACCTTGTCCCAGGTCTCTGATACTTTGTCCCTGGTCTCTGATACCTTGTCCCTGGTCTCTGATACTTTGTCCCTGGTCTCTGATACTTTGTCCCTGGTCTCTGATACCTTGTCCCTGGTCTCTGATACCTTTGTCACTGGTCTCTGACACCTTGTCCCAGGTCTCTGACACCTTGTCACTGGTCTCTGACACCTTGTCCCTGGTCTCTGACACCTTGTCCCTGGTCTTAGCTGCCCTGTTCCCTAAACTCCTCTATCCATGCTCTCAGCTCATGTGTCCCCTCTCTGCCTGATCTGAGCCTCTGTTCCCAGCTTCTCATCAGTTCTCTCGATTTTAGTTCACGAGTCCCCTATTCTGCTCTTTACTTTCTCTCCCCCTCCCCCTGTACTCCTTTCCCCTGCTCTTCTCCCCCTGCTCTTCTCCCCCTGTCCCCACCACCCCTGGCACAGCTCCCTTGCAGCTCCCGGCTCTGATGTAGATTGATAATACAGGCAGACTTCTGTGGTCCCGCCTCCACATAGTTACTGTTGCTATGACCAACAAAACATGTTTACAGTGTACATTCTACTTGGTTAGACCTGAACTTTGCTGTAGGACGTTCCTGCAAGTTTTTCCATTCGCAATGCTATTCTATATTATTATATTGTGTATCCCATTATAATCAGTGTCTTGTTCTATATTACATATACGAGATAAGATGTAACATCACAAAGTTCCCTACAGGCAATGTAAAGAAACACAAATTCCCATCAAATATACTATACAATCAGGAAGAATGAATAATAAACAGTCCAAAGAACACACGAGACACGAAATAAATCTTCAAAGGGCATATTGAATCCAATACAGCATTGCAGAGATTACAATACAAGACTACAATTATCAAAATAGTATACATACAGTATAATGTGGATATAATTTTTTTAATACATATAATATCATAATGCAATATCAAGGTTAAAAAAATGTTACCAAAAATATTGAAAGAATAAGAGGCTGACATACCTTTTGAACTTTAGCTTCTTGGTATTTTTCGGACTGTTTATTGCTCATTCTTCATGTTCTATATTGCAGGCACTCGAACAAGCATTACTTATACAAACACATGGCATTTTAACAGACATCCTACTCTTTGATTTCTGTTACACAAATGTATGTTACTGCATATGCTATCTTCTTTTCTTGCATTGGTTTTATCAATGTCTCTCGCTATTTTTAACCTACAGTGTCACATGCCGCACACCTGTGAGCACGTGACCTCATACTGCACAAAGGTTAATACACAGCTCTCTAGCTGGCCCACTTTTCACCTTCCACAAAGGTCCCTCAAATGACCAATATCTCCTCTCAATCCATCCCAATATACAGGGCCGCCAACAGGGGGGGACAAAAGGTACGGGTTTCCCGGGCCCCGTGAGTCTGGGGGGCCCGGCCGCTGGGCCCCCTGCGCGGCCCTGGCCGTTATATATTTTTTTTTTATGGCGGCGATTGTGCATGCGCAGAGCCGAGGTCCCGCAGGGTGTCCTGCCTGCTGCCTGTGGGCCTAGCCCAGCCCGCTCCCCCCTCTCACTTCTTCCCCCCCCGCTCCCAACGTGGGACGGAGGGTGGAGAAGCGCCAACCCTGCATCCCCGCGTGCGCCTCCTGCCCCATGCAGCAGCCGCGGGGGATGCTGCAGCCCCCTGCCAGCCTCGCGCCCCGCCCCCAGAGCTCACTTCCCGCGCGCCAACATCAGCAGCAGCCGCGGAGGATGCTGCAGCCGCCCGGCATCTCGCGCCCCCCCCCAACTGCCCACCTCTTGTCCCCCCCATCCCAGCTGCCCACCTCCTGTGCGCCCCCCAAGCCCATCTCCCATGCGCACCCCTCCTGTGCTTTCCCCGAGCCCACCTCCCGCACCCTCCCCCCGTAATGGGGCAGCTGCCAAGGGGACATCGGGGCAGGGGGGAAGCGGCAAGGAAGCAGGAAGCGGCACCCACCCAGTCAAGGTAAGTCACCCACTCAACCCACCCCACCCAGTCACTTAACCCAGTCACTGTCACCCACCACCCAGTCATTGTCACCCACCATCCAGTCACTGTCACTCACGCACCCAGTCACTCACCCACCCAGTCACACCCACCCAGTCACTCACTCACCCACCCACTCACTTACCCAACCACTCACTAACTCACTCACCCACCCAGTCACCCAGTCACTCATTCAGTCACTCACCCAGTCACTCACTCACCCAGTCGGTCACTCACTCACCCACCCAGTCACTCACCCACCCAGTCAGTCACTCACTCACCCAACCACCCAGTCACTCACTCACCCACCCACCCAGTCACTCAGTCACTCACTCACCCACCCAGTCACTCACTCACCCACCCACCCAGTCACTCAGTCACTCACTCACCCACCCAGTCACCCACTCAACCAGTCACTCACTCACCCACCAACCCAGTAACTCACTCACCCACCCAGTCACTCACTCACCCACCCACCCACCCAGTCACTCACTCAAAAATAAACAGGTTGCATTGTAATGTTTTTTTCTGTATCACAATAAGAAAACAGTTAAGTAAAAGTTGCGCGCTAAAAAATATTTTTTCGCGGGAGGTGCGCTATGGGTTTGGGGCGGGGGCTGCCCCTTTCATTTGTCCAGGGCCTCATGATTTCTGTTGGCGGCCCTGCCAATATACCATCTGTCACGGGCAGGACACCTGTGAGCAAGTGACCTTCTGGTTGCCAGGTGTCCCATTTTGAACCGGACAGCCCGGTATTTTGAACCTGTGTCCGGTATAAAAGGAACGGTCCAGTATTACTTCTCTCCAAATATAGGGTGGCTGTGGGGGGCCGGCGGCCGGTCAGAGCAGTTGCCGCCGGGCCTGGCTCTCCCCTCGCTGCAGGCTTCTCCCTCAATGTCTGTCCCACGCCGAGGTGTCTGATGCTGACGCGCGTTGGGTCTCTCTGACGTCAGCGCCGAAAGTCAGCTGGCTTCAGCTTCAGGTGAACACAGGCGTGAGAGGGAGGCCCAGCGCGCATTAGCATCAGACACCTTGGTGGGGGACAGACAGTGAAGGAGAGGCCTGCAGCTGTATTGGGGGGTGGGTGTATTTGTTATAAGTGTAACGCACTTTCCCCCACCCCCTGGGAGATGTGTAGCTACGGTGTGTGTATGGTGCAATACCTGGTGGCTCACAGGAGGCCTGAGCTTCCGCTGCTGGGAGCCTATGGTGTGTCCTGGAATGATGCTCGGTAGCGCCTCCACCTGTAGCGGGATTCTATGGTGTAGAATGACCCCGTTACAGGACACATAAGAAATAATATACACGTGGTATAACGGAACAGTTTACTATACACACTAATATAGTACAGCCTACCCACCAGGTCTCGCACGGCCGTACCTCCCAAAGTACCTAGGGGTCCTTGGGCACCCAACCAACCTGGTGTCCAAAAAGTCAAATCCCCCCACCCAATGTGTGGTACAGCGCTGCCCACTAATGTGTGAAGGTGAGTTTGTGCACTTAGTTGGGTACCTGCCGGGTGTGTCCACACCCAGGCGCGCTGATGCTGTACTGATGATGGGATCCACGCATACATTGCCGTAATCCGCGAAGCCTCCGCCTCTACGTTGGGTGGTGTCGCGCCTGGACGGTGTCACCATGAAGAGTGTCCTTGCTGGAGATGGTGGTCTGGTCCCAGACCACTGGATGCCAGGATGCAGAGTGTCCTGGCTGTGTCCCTCACTACTACGCTACAGGGGCAGTGTCCCAATCTATGAGCCTGTCCCTGCAGCAACCACAAGCTGAGGGGAGTGGGTGTCCTAGCTAGGGCCTAATATGGGGTATCTGGCCTACTGCAGATGTCACAGACACCTGCACACACAACCTACCCCTTCCATGTCCCAGCTCTGACTGGAGTGGCTGCAGTGTGCGAAATATATCAATTGCAGGGAGCAGAGGATTGCTGCATCCCTATTGGCTAATCTGTGCCATGTGATTTCCAGCCCCTTTGCATGATGGGGCTTGTAGTTCCCCACGGAGTCTGTTACCTAATAGCCACCTCGCTTGCCTACCACTCCGGATGCGCGGCATCTTGCACATGCGCAATGGAATCCAAGATGGCGGTGCCCTGCAGAGGGAGCCGCCGGAACCTCCGGCGAGCCGCTCGCCGCCGGAACCTCCGGCGAGCCGCTCGCCGCCCTATGCCCCCGCAGTGCTGCCTGCACCTGTCCCTGCCTCCGCTGTCAGGTACGACCGCGCCGGAAGGTAAGGGGACACCGTTTCCCCACTCCCAATCGAAGATAGAGTGCATGTGAGGGGAATCTATATGTATAACTATGTGTGTGGTGCTTTTACCTATCAGGCTCACAGGAGGCCTATTGGCTGCTGTGGCATCACATGTGCTGCTGGGAGTTGTAGTCCCCTAGGGACCTCTTTAACATTGGGGCTGCGTGCGCTATGTCTGCCGCGCCTGCGCGATGCTATAATGGCCGCCGCTACTCCCCTGACACACCACTGCTCAGGCTCTACATGTAATGGCCACCGCTGACGCGTCTACGCATGCGCGATGCCCTGTACACGCGCAACTCTGCACGCCAACACTAACATGGCTGCCGCATCACTTCTGTGCATGCGGAAGCCTCTGCGCATGTGCGAACACTGAAAACATGGCGGCGCCCTACACACAATGGCACCGGGAGCCCCCAGCGACGCACTCGCCCCCGCAGCATCCCCTACCGAAGCGAGGGTGAGTGAGGGAGAAAAGGGAAACCGGGGAGCCAGAGGTGACCTGGCTACATATGTATTGGGAGGGTGGGAGTATTTTTTATATGTGTTGGGGGTGGGTGTATTTTTTATATGTATTGGGAGGTGGGTGTATTTTTTATATGTATTGAGGTGTGGGTGTATTGTTATATGTATTGGGGGGGTGGGTGTATTGTTATAGGTATTTGGTGAGTGGGTGTATTTTTTTATATGTACTGGGGGGTGGGTGTATTTTTTTATATGTATTTGGGGATTGGGTATATTTTATTATATGTTTGGGGGGTGTATATTTTTTTTTATATGTATTGGGCGGATGAATTTTTTATATGTATGGGGGGGAGTTGCATCTTTTACCTGTAACTGTTTTAAGGGCCCCCACCCAATCTCACATTGGCCCCTGTGGTCTACTTGCCCCATTACATGTCTGTATGTTGTGTGGGGCACCTGCTGGCTTACAGGACTCCTGAGTCTCCCGCTGGGTTGGTATGGGGATATCAGCATGACAGGCATCTGAGGTAGTGTGTTCTGAGTCTTACTCACATACGATGCAGCGCCTCCACCCCATCAGGATCTCTGCGGCTGCAGGGAGAAGTGCCTGATGGGGACCTCCTTCTGATTACCTCCTTCTGTGTAAGAACTTCACTCACACACAGCAAGGGTCTTGTGAAACTGGGCATCTTTATTGCACGTTCAGGCAGACTGCCCCTCATTGCGGTCGTACTAGCTGCTCATTTCTTGCTGCACTCCATTGGGAAGGTTCCTCCTCTCCTAATAGAGTTGTTCTCCACCTCTTTCCTAAGGGAGATGCACCAGCTTTTCTCTCTGCCCTTGAGCTGCACAGACTCACAGCTCTTGCATCAGACACTGCAACACTGTTGCAGACCTCCACATGACTCTCCTGAACACAGTCAGAACACAGACTGAACACTCTGGAACTCCTATCTTTTGGCAGTGCAATGTCTTATATAGACTCAGAAATAGACACACCTCTTGTGTCACTAACAGTGGACACAGAGCATGTTGTCACTTCCCTTGTTACATATGACACCTCACCAGGGTGTGAGGGCAAACCTCCATGATCGTTACTGGCAAACCTGCATACTTACCAGGATTACTGCCAGTATGAAGGAGATATGTACACCAATTTTACACATGGCTACATTCTCTCCCTGGTGGAACCCAAAGTCCCGGCTGGGATCTAAATTTGCGGAACCTTCCTTCAGGTAGCACTGCAAAACATTACACAATACACGTTAGAATAGAAATACATTATCATACCATACATCATAAGAATACATCTTCCCACATGAAACATATCAACAGAAAACATCCTAACTTAGGTGGTGTAACAACCAGGATTACTCCCTGATGGAGTATCCATTTCTGGTACTACCATACCCTCTTAAGGTGGCCTGCGCACAGCATGGTCCACTGGGTTTAGAGCAGCAATGCTATAACACTCTGGGTGACATACTGGACACCCACAATCAGCCCATAATTCCTGCCTGGATGCTAGTGGACTGATAGGATCATGCCCATACACGTCCTTAAGGCATCTTCTGGAGATGTAAGCTATCTTTTCTGTCTCATTCTACCAATTCTCATCTGATATTTCACGATCCCAATTTTCTATGGAACTATCAGAATCCCAATTTTCCTCGTCTGATCCTTCCTCATCATCAGAACTATATCCCCTATCCTCATCAGTGGAACCCATCTCAAACTCAATTTCTCCCTCCCATGGATGGTGAAAATAAAGTAATAACCTTTGGCGATTCCTGGCCACTCAGTCAGACACTGGAGGTACATAGGGGTTTACCTGAGCAACCGGCACAATAGGAGCAACATTACCCAAATCCCCAGACTTTCCACTGGAATGAGGGCGCAGACCATAACGCTTGAATTTCCCTTTAGCCACATGTTCATCACCGGAGACTTCACATATGTTATCACTTCCCTCCCCGATCCCTCATCATCAGAGGTCACACAATCACCCCAGTCCTTAGGCTTTTCCTCTAAGGCACCCCATGACTCCCCAGACCACCCTTGGCCCGATTGGGACCTCGAAGGAGACGTGACAGGGACAGGGATTTGGGCACTGGCCTTGGGCAAAGGGAAGGGGGAAGTGTCCTTACTCTGCGAGATGATGATCCGCAACTGGGCGATGCCCTGGCCGGTGTCACTGCTGGGCAATTCAGGCTCACCCATCTTCTCTTTGCCCAGACTCCGCAGGGTCTGCCGGTACTGGGCCACCTCTTCTTCTGGCAGCCCAGTGCTGCACGGTGGTCGCGGTGACGCTGGTTGCTTCCAGTTGCTTGGGTTGGGTTCCCCACCGGAACCTCTTCCTCCACAACGACATCCGCCACCAGAAGTGAAGGTTCTGCTCTCCACTCCGTCTGGGCCTGGGCTAGGCCTTCCGCCGCCATCGCCGCCACCAGCGCCTGTGGAGCGCAAGGATGTGTCTCACCTCTCCGTCGGCTTGGGATGGGGTCTTCTCCGCCTTCCGCGCTGGAAGTCACCACGGCCGTGGGACTCCTCCGCTCTGGTTGTCTCCGCACAGGCGAGCTCGGCACCTCGAGACTCAGCTCCGCCGCTTGGCAGGTAAGGCCTGGTTCTTTTACAGCGCCGCTGTAGTGGTCCGCCGGTAGGCGCATCACCACCGATGTCGGGCTGGGTTGTTCTTCGTCCAAAGATGCAGATTCCGACTCAGGGAGTGGCACTCCCGTAGGGGACTGACGGCGCGTTTCCGGGTTCTCGCTGCGGTTGCAGGCCCCAGACTCTTTCTGCTCCGTAGCAATCATCAGCAACGATCCCCATTCTCCGGGATCAGCTTTCTCTGTCTGGATCTTGGGCGAGGCTCCAGCCGTCAGCTGGGCTGTTTCCGCTCCCACCTCCACTGTCTGTCCCAGCACAAAGGGCTGCACGGCCCATAGGTAGTGGATGCCACATTGGGGGCACCTAGCCGTTGTGCTGGCTACACCACCCGGCAGTCAGCACTGCATGCACAGGCACCTTATCGTTTCGGTGTCACCCACCTTGATTACCAGGAGCCTCCTGGTAGCGAGTAGGGGTGAGCTGAGATGTCCATCTCTCTTTCCTTCCCGCCGATAGTGCTGATTACAGGGGACACTTTCTGTAGTGGTCTTGCCTGTTCACCAGCTCCTCGAATCTGAAGGGCAGGGGTCGGTTTGTTAACTCGTCCCTCAGCCAGCTCCACTCTCATTTGGCACAATTGGAAACCACTCCCCCTGGTAGATATTAGGGGAGGGTCCCACAGATTCACTGGGTGACCCAGCACTGGCTCTGAGCCTGTCACAGACCATGAGGGCGCGGCCACGGCTTTCGCGCCATACCCCCCAGCAGGGTGGGGTTCTTTGCTTGGCGCCAATCCTGGCCAACTCCTTGCAACTTGTGTATTTGCAGCATTCTCTGCACTCGGCCCACGCGGTCTCCCAGGGAAGCGGGAGCCGCCATCTTGGTTTACACGGCCATTCACATAAGCAACTGAGGTAGATTTTTGGTTGTAGCTCGCCGTCTGGCAAGCAGATTATCCATTTTCACCGCATAAACTGGACAGTTCCCCGACATTGGAGGACCACGAAGCAGTTCTGGGTGACCACCCCCCTCCTCCAGCTCCGTTAATGATGCTTTAATGCATCAACTTAAGAGATTCACATAGGGCCGTGTTAAATACTGTATACTCTGAAGAGGCAACTTCTGTAATTTTTCTGGCAAACCAAGCGAAAAGAGCCAAAGCTCACTTCATCCTACTCAATAAAGGTTGAAGAGGCAGCCAACATAGCTTTAGGCAAAATCCGACTTGAAAATCAACATGAAAATGATTCACGTGCTGTTCAAAAAACTATGATGAACTTGTGAACTATGGCAGTTACCATTCTCCGGTTCACAATTTTTTCACCAGCTGGTCTAGGGTGGATTTTAAAATCTATGTGGTGTTGAGCATACAGAAAACCTAATTGCACTGCCTGTAATAGGGGAAAAGAAAATTGCACACACAAAAAATATCACAATGTATTAAGCCCTTGATGGCCATAGTGGGCATGAAGATGTGCATATCATACGTATAAGAAATCAATGATGTACTAAAGGGAAATACTTTCCCCAATGTCTGACATCATCAGTAAAGGCGGTAAACACAGTATAAAGCAAGCGAGCAAGCCCATCTTAGTGGTCGTCCAAAATGGCCAAATGGCCAAAATTGCCAAGTGGTCGGCCAAAATGTTGGAATGGCTCCCGTTATAATGAAATAAAGAAGAAAAGTTTACATTTTAAATAATTTCCTAAGAGATGTATTCTTCTAGCTACTAAGGCTGCATCCTTGCTAGCGCTGAGCGGGCGGCACTTGTGGCGGTTACTTACATATATAGATATATTTAAGTCCCCGCTCACGCTGTGCGCGCGCGCTCGTGCACACACGCTCACCCGCACTCGGCACTTAGATAAACAAAAAATGTATACTTTCCCGCACGCTCAACTAGCCGCAATGCCCCCCTCCGCACACGCTTATAAGCAGGACACCGGCGCTCATGCTTGGAGTGCTCTCCAAGCATAAGCGCGCTCAGCACCAGCGGGGACTCAGCCCAAGGATCGTGGGCACTAATCAGGGCCACCAGAGGAGGCCCAGCCAGCAAATCTTGAAAGCTGACTTCCAGTTGGCTGCCCAAGTATTTCCTCTGCTGGGATCACCCTAATGCACTCTGTATAAAGCCCCCCGCTCAACAAACAGGCTCACCTCACATTGCCCCTACCACACTCCAGCACACAAATGGTGGATACCCTCCTCCCCGCACTCAGAAGTTGTCCCCTCATGCTCAACAACTGGAAGCAACGATTAAGAGTTCAGTTCTGGGGCCCCAGGAATGTTGTCAGTGGTCCTGCCTTCAAACAATGTTAAGAATGGGTGTCGACGGAAACAGGTGCCAATGAATTACAATTGTCCATTGGGCCTTGAATTAGGCACCAGTTGAATTTTTATGTTCACTTACCTTTTTGGTGGGGCCTATGAAGAAGTGAAGCTATGAACCTTCATTTTCACTCAAATCGATTCATTTTGGGTTATGATTTTCTTGAAATTGATTAGTTCCTTGGAGTTGGTGACTCTGAAGACTCTGGGGGACCTCCCTGGGGCAGAGATTTTATTTCCTAGTCTTTGATTTTATATTTGTTGAACTTATTGTGTTATAATTCTCTGTAGTTTATTTTCTCTTTTGTAAAGCTTTGCGTACATTGGTGACAATATATCAATATAAATAGTTACTCATACATGGGATAAATATATTTTCATTATTACTAGTCCCATTGGTGCTGCCAACAAAGGGTAAGGGGGGAGGGGTTGGGAAAGTTAAACCTAGCTACTGCTCAGTACCAATCGGGTATACGGTGCTGCAATCTGGGGTGACCAAAATACGACCTTAAAGAAAAAGAACCCCTCAACGAGAGCACTCAGTAATGTAATATTGATGGCTAGAGAGACGCTGGTATCTGACGAATTTGGATTGGTGCCTCAAACAAAGTATAAAATGAGTGTGTAATGGATTGGTTAAAATAATCTTTATTCAGAGCTGTACTCCAATATGTTAAAATAGTCAATGAGGATATCAAACAGAAATTCCTTATGTTGTAAGGACACAAACAAAAGAAAGATTTAAAACAATGTAATTTTTTAGAAGCCTTATATTAATAACTGCTTAGTGTGTAAACTTATTGTCCCTCTGGACAGATTACATAAAAAGAAAAGGTAGAGAAGGGACAATTTATGTATTTCAAAATTTTCCAAGGATATATATCCATCATTGTTATTAACTAAAATTTCAGTGTTTAGCACAGAAAAGTATTAATCTATGAAACTTTAATATTGCATTACTTATATATTCTTTGCACATCATCGATATTTATAGATGTTATGATCTTTATCATCTAAAAAGTACAATTTCTATTACATATTTGTTAGAGTAACAAAGAGGAGAATGACTCAAAGGGAGCATTTCTTGAGCTAATCTATCTTACTAAGGAAATAGTTAATACATGAAAAAAGTTTTCTATTAGTATTTTTGTAACATACAAATAGAGTATTCCACAACTGATTTGTGATAAACACTATATAGCATTTCATACATAGCAAAAAAATCATTCCAGTGTTTTGGTAAAAATTAAGCTCAAACAGAATTCTTTTGTTCCATATTTTAGTATGATTATTAACCGATTCTTTTTCATATAATAGTTGATCTATGTTATAGTTAGAAGAAGGATCTTGGTCTACTTTGAAACATATTCTTTGAAAAATAGAGCCGATCTAGACTTATACATCTCTGATTTTGTTTATGTATTTGATTTTATAGGTCAGTTGGCACGTATAGTAAAGCTAGGTTTTTTCGAGAGGCTATTGTAATACATCGATAAGATTTTTACAGGATGTTGATATTTCCATTTGTTGTAATACTTTGCAATTATGGGGATTTTCATTTATTAGAATACTTTGCAATTATTTAGATGTTATTCTGGGAAAGATGGCCAGTTGAAAAAGGCTTAACTATCGCATAATGTGAAACACCTGCCACCGCCACCAGGATGTCTGCCGCTGCTCCCACGATGTCGCCGTGGTCCTCCTCACTGGTCTTCCTCACCCTCCGCTGCAGGTAATTCAATGTTACCCGGCGCAGCTAAATCTCTAGTTTTCCCTGGTTACCCGGTACCCGGCAATTTAGAAAACTCGGTACAACATTACTCTAAATGTGTCGATCACCTATATATACCATTGTTTAGTTTGTTTTTAGGCTCTAAAATCACCTCTGGCTTAGGGTACTGTCCCACAGGACGTATATGTGATGACAGTGTTTGTAAACTGGAGATGCCTTGAAGCACCGTATTCTGCTCCACAGGACCATCCTGTTCAGCAGTGATGGCGGCTGTCTGTTCTGTGGGGGTTGTGATGTTCTGCGTGTGTACGGCAGGATGCCAGTTCTGTGTTGTAGATGGGAGATCAGTGAGTCTTTGTTGGGAAGATCAATGGATGCCAGTTCTGTGTTTAGGAGTTCTATGGGCACAGATATACATTATGGGAATAAAGGATAATAGATTTCTGACCAGACTACCACTGGTCACCTTGTATTGGTCCTGTCAAAGGAATGCCAGGGCCCAGTTAACTGAGCAGGTGAAAGAAAGGGCTGGATGGTAAAGGTATACAGGGATATACCAAATAAGTATACATGGGAAGGATGTTGATCCAAGGATTAATCCGATTGCCAATTCTTGGAGTCAGGAAGGAATTTATTTTTCCCCTTAATGGGGTTTTTTGTTTGCCTTCCTCTGGATCAATAAGTAAGTATAGATATAGGATAACATATCTGTTGTCTAAATTTAGCATAGGTTGAACTTGATGGACTATGTATGTAAATATGATACCAGCACTGAGGAGGATGCAGATATCTTATTCTACTGTCGAGGAAAAACTGAGTTCAACACTTATTCTTTAGGTGAAAACAATCTTTTGAAAACTTTTATTGCAGCATCTGCTTGCATGAGTATCATTCACATACAGTCAAACATCTGCCTGATCTAACATGAATGAACAATGAAGTATAAGCTCTAAACAAACTAACTCATAACCCACAAACGGGCGGGCATGCATAAATTCACGTCAGTTCATAGGACTTCATTGAGCACCTCACTTCTTATCTTGTTTATACATAGTTACCGGTTATACCATTTCCTATATATTTTAGCAGACTAAGCACAAACAACCCCTCCTCTCCACCCACTTCTCAAAGCTGTCAGTTGTACATCTCTCGCCTACCTTACAAGAGGGAGTAACAAGGAAAAAGTAATAGGCCATAGCTAAAAAAAAAGAAAGAACAGTTTCCGCATTTTAATAAAAGTGAAACAAATTTAAGGAAGGAAAAAAAAACATTCCTTTACTCACATGCTGTCTCACTTTTACCCACAATACACTGTAATAAAAGCAGGACTTTAGATCTTCGTTATTGGAAAACACAAAACCTGGTTAAAGTTATACAAGAAAATAATATGAACATATTATTCTTCCATACCACCCTTGACCATTGGTTGCAGATCGAGATCTCCAGTGTCCAGTCCAATGTCTCCTCCTTCATCGTTGACCCGACCCGAGTTAAGATGACCGGCTCTGCCCAGCAGGGTCCCCTCCCACAGGAAAAAAACATCAGCCAACCCACACCTATGGGATCCTCACTGAGACGCATCTTTGAAAGGTTATCTACTACCTTCAGAAAACCACAGAGGTGAGAGAACAGCCAACCAGGAGTTGATGTGGTTAAAGATGCCAACATACTAAATATCTTGTAGTTGCATTGACTAGAACGCCTGCAACTAGATAACACCATCTCTGCCATTTTATGGCAGCAGTACCACCTTCGTTTTTACCTAAGCAGGGGGTCTATGGAATGTAACCATGTTCATTTCTACCCTGCACATCCCCAGCTTCACAAGACACCAGAGAAGGTGCTGCCGGTACTTAATGCAGGTCTAAAAATCCATGCATCACCGGCCATTGGGAAGCTGCAATGGATGACCTTGCTTCTTCCCATTGGCCCGTGTCACGTGTGAGTTTTAATGCTCCATTTTGATTTGCCTGGACAGGACAATTCTGGCAGCACCTTCCTTGGTAAGGAGCTCCGGAAGCAAGTGTTCCGGAGCTCAATTGAATGTGGTTCAGCTCCAGAGGCCTCTTGCTTCCTATCGATGTAAGAAAAAACCAGTGTAGGTGGAACTGCTCCTTTTCCGGTTCTGTACTAATAAAGATATGTTTCTTAACTTCACCTTAAAGCTTAACCATAAAAGCCCAATAGGAAATGTCACGGAATATATAAAGCATATTGCTTTTGTCAGGAGCTCAGACTGAACAAAAGAAATATCAGCAGCAGGTTCCTGGATTGGATCTTGGTTCTAAACACATTTTTGGTAGATAAAATATATGACCCGGAGGTTCTCACTGTCCCGATCATGCTCGCTCTGTGTCATGTACGGCACCCCGGTGAGCACGTGACCTGCATATGGGTTCAAGGGGTGATAAACAGCTACCGAGCCAACCCAATTTTCACCTTCCACAAAGGTCCCTCAAATGGACAATATCTCCTCTCACTCCATCCCAATATACCACCTGTCACAGACAGCACACTTGTGAGCAAATAACTTAGATATTCAACCAGGATTTATACACACGGCTACGCTAGCCAACTCACCTTTCTCCTGCGCAAGGTACTTTCAATTAATTAATACTTACACCCTTACTCGATTGCAATGATATCTATCCACTACCACTGTCACGGGAGACCAGGACTAATACCAGGGATCAATATCACCAGTGAGAAACACAAGAGTTTATAACATTCATTTATTGGAAAAAAGTATTCACAACCGTACAAATACACAGACAACACACATACTTAACGGTGGTTACTGGGAGCACCCTATAACCTAGGTGCGGGGACCCTCCGTTTCCCCATTCTGCTCCCACACCGTGTGAAGAAGTTACCATTTCCGAAGCCCCACACCAACTGACACTCAGGTGCTCAGATCTCTGAGACCTGTAACTGCCACTGGCTGGAATTCCTCTAGCCAGGGAATGAACTGGGCCTCCCTCCTCCCCTTTATACCTCATGCAATAGGGAAACATTAAGGGAGGGATAAGGCCAGATGCTTTCATCACCACCCAGCTCCTGATTAGTGGGTTTAACAACAACATTAAAAAGAGCAGGCCCGCCAACAGGGGGGGACAGCCGGTGCTGGCGTCCTCGGCCCCGTGTGTCAGGGGGCCTGGCCACCCGGGCCCCCTGCGCGGCCGGTACAGTTAATAATAATAATAATAAATATATATCAAAATAAAAACAAACGCTGCACCTGGCGCCGGGTCTCTCAAGGCAGCGGCAGAAGTCAGCTGAGCTAAGCTTCCAGCGCGCCGGCATGAGAGGGAGGCCCGGTGCGCGTGTCAGTGTGGGACAGATGTCTGCAGCGGGGCAGGTCCGGCGGCAACTGCTGTGACCCGCCGCCGGTCGCCCCCCCCCCTCCCCACAGCACCGCCGGGCACCTTCCAGCCACCGCCCTTCCCCCGCCAGCCATCGGGCCTGCAGCCACCTTCCCCCCCCCCCCCCACAGCACCGCCGGGCCCCCACCGCCCAGGCCCCTGCAGTACTGCCACCCCCCCCTGCCACCAACCACCAACCACCAACCACCCTACCCCCACAGCACCGCTAGCTGTCGGGCCCGCAGCCACCGCCACCGGCCCCTGCAGCACCGCCCCCCGCCCCCCTGCAGCACCGCCGGGCCACGCCACCGCCAGCCACCGCCCCCCCACACCAGGCCTGACCTGAGACCACCGAAAAGGTAAATCTGATTTTTATTTGTATTTGTATTTTTATTTGTATTAGGGGTGTATTTTATATATGTACTAGCTGAGAGACCCGGCGTTGCCCGGGATGTAAATGCGTAATAGGTAGTATTATTTATAAATTGTGGAACAATAGGTGACTATTTGTTGTAAAGGTTGGATAATAATATTGAAAAGAAAGATGGAAGAAAATGTAATACGATGTTGTATAAAAATGGTTTATTGTAACCACACCACAGTACAATGTATATTTTGGTGCCATAAGTGATGTAAAAATGTGAGGCGTGTGTCCTGCTAGGGTGTGAGGCGGCGGGTGGCGCGTGGGTTGTGAGTGCTGTCTGCGAGTGGGGGTCCTGCTAGGGTGTGAGGCGGCGGGTGGTGCGCGCATGTGCAAGAGCAGTTGCCGATGGCTCGGCGCACCTCCGCAGTAGGTGCCGTGCGGTCGCGCCTGCGCATTAGGCACCGTTCGGGCACACCCGCGCAGTAGGTGCCGGCTGGGCGTGCCTTCACATTAGCCGCCGGAGCCACGAACACACACCACAAGCGCAGCACACGCACACACATACACACAGAGACACACACACACCGAGACACACACGATGAGTTCACAGTTATTATACATATAGAGGTCCAAATAGGTAAAACAGGGGGTGTATGTCACGCACGCGCATTCTAAGTCAAACTTCTTTGCGTTTTGGTACTGAAATTGTGTTTTGATTTAAAACATCACAATCACAAATACAATTTCTGTGACAAAATACAAAGAAGTTTCACTTAAAATGCGCGTGCTCAGCACACAGACATTTTTATATGGAGGGTGTTAGGTGTGTTGGGGTGGAGGAGATGGGATGGGTTGGCCCCTTATATGCCTTAGCTACAGGGGTGCACAAACTTTTTTGTCTGCGCCCCCCTGCCTGCTCTCCTCCCCTACTCGCGCCCCTCCTTACCTTTTCTCTGGCATCATCTGATGTCACGACGTCGCCACGTCACATTGCCATTATTTGACTCCACATTGCCATGGCGACGCATCCCTAGAAGCGTCCGGAGATAAGGTAAGGGAGGCCTCGTGTGTTCCCCCGGCATGTAATTTAAATGTTGTGGGGAAGAGCACAGAGCCTCTGTAAGCACCCCCACCCCCCAAAAAAAAGCTTGCGCCCCCCAGTTTGCGCATCCCTGCCTTAGTTGTTAGTATGACGTTGCATGGCAACACTTTACTATCTTCTGCTATGGCACTCAATGGATAGATAGGATGAGGTCAGGTATCAAGATTATTAACCTTTAATAACCATAGCAAACATGATGAATTACATAATGCACGCCTTCATGACCACTCATTACTAAGGGGTTAATCATTCCTGCCTTTCCTTATCAATTATGCCAGCTATATATTACAAACCTGGTATCTTCAATTGTGAAAATACAAGTTAGTGAAATCCCCAAAAATGTTGCCAATATTTAATTGAATTCGATGAAAACGCAAAACATCTGAAAGAGAGATGTCTGAGGTCTCAAAAGATTGTATACAGTACTGTACATCTACTGTATATCTTTGAAGAAACGTTATGTGATCTGTATGCCAGGAACCTACGTTTTTCCAATCACAATACTTTGACTACTCAGCACTACAGGTACCTCCTGTAACACAAAAGGATATATTTATTACAGGCTGCAGTAAGATTATACACCTGCACTTGCCTTTGAAACACTGGTTTCCTAATTGTCAGGTCTGTGTGTTAAAAAAAAAGAATGAAGCATTTACCTCTGCAGCAGTACAGAAGTAATACAATAGTGAACATTTAATACTTACACAATTCGTTATGGATATGTTTTAATATTCTAAACAAGGAATTGTTTATTTTATGAACATGCCATTGTACATTTTCATATTGATTATTATTATTATTAATAATAATAATAGCAGACTCTCCACCATTTGGTGGGTATAAAATAGGTCGCACTGCTGTTCCTCTACTCGTGTTAGGCTGGAGCCATGGTACCGCAGACCGTGCCGAGGCGTCTGCACGCTGAGCGATCAGACTGCCTTAAGGCAGTGATCGCGTCCATGCCGCGTCCGGAAGCGGGCGCTTGTTGCACAAGAAATCAGTTCAAACTGATTTCTTGGCGTGACAGGCCGGTCACGTGAGCGGTTCGCCCAATGAAGGTGAATCAGCTCCGTGACGCACCTAGGAACGGCCCCCACGACCCGTCCACCAATGGCCAGGGAAAGCACCTGCTTACCTTACAGCCTCCGCGCGGGCGAAAGCACCATGGCCCCAGCCTTAGGCTGGTTCTATAGTGCGGCCGGGTGCTACGCCGTGCGCGCGCACGCCAGTTATAGATGGTTGAGGTTAGTCAGCCCTTCTAAACAAGGGCCGCGTGAGCGCACGACCGGGAGCAGGGAGCCGACAGACAGCGGGGAAGACGGGGAAAATCATCTTTTCGCGACGCTACTGGCGCTGAATGTATGTATGTGTATGTGTGTATGTATGTATATATGTGTGTGTGTGTGTGTGTGTGTGTGTATATATGTATACATGTGTATGTATGTATATGTATTTGTGTCTGCACAAATTTTATAAATATTTTATTTTTACCAATGTTTTTTTTAAAATAAATAATAAATCATACACACACACACACACACACACACACACACACACACACACACACACACACACACGCGTGCCTTCGAACAAGCACGCGCACTATATAAGACGGAGGTACTTCCAAGCAATCCCTATTGTATGGAAGTCCCATAACCCGTGTATTACTACTGTGAAGTGCTATGTACATTAATGGCACTATATAAATAAAGACATACAAATAAAGACATACAATAACCTACGCTATGCAGCTTAACACATACACAAATCTTTCTGTGTAATAGGTATAGCTGGTCTTACAGGAGGCCAATAAAAAAAAAAGCATACGAGTTTGCAAAAGCCAAAATATATTGTATTACATTCACAAAATCAATCCAACGTTTCGGTCCATAGGGAGCTTCATCAGGGAGCAATATGATAGTGATCATATGGTGTTATTTATACCCAAATGCTCACTTATTGGAGCCCAAAAAACATGCAGTGTACCTGCAAAAGAGGGTATGTAATGGTTGACCGTTTCTTAATTTCTTTTTAATGATAAAATAACCAGGCATACACATATAAATATACACAAAGGTGGATTGAACAGTCCATAAAATAGTTTTTATTATATAACCATTGTACTGTACATAACCATTGTATTGTCCCCTATTTGGTTTCGTGAATAACGCCGAGACTTTCTAATACTAAAATAAATCATACGCATCTACCACAAACGGTATATTAATTTAGGAGGAGATATCAATGTTTGTAGACGAGGTAACTTCCTAGTGGTAAAATGCTACAAACGTCTCTAGCGTGTATCCCTTTTTGTGGCATACTGTGTAGCACACTCCAGTGACTCTGCTACACATTCAGATACTATGTTGCTCTATTGTGATATTAGTGAATGGGCACAGCTGTTTGTGTTACACCCGCCACAATCCATGGCCTGAATATCACCTCCTTGTCACCCCCTCCCACTACATGTGCAGGTCAGCACTCCCTGTACACACACATACATGTACAGTAACACACACACACATGTATAGTAACATGCACATCCCCCTATCCGCTGGCTAGTTTGAATTTAGTCTCAGGCGCAGCCAGTGGAACGCTGACCTGGGAGTCCCGCGTCCCTATTGGTCACGAGGGCGTCACATGTCCGCTTCTCGCGCCATATTGAGACCGAGCCCCTTTCTCTCTTTCATTCGCTTGGAAGTGTGATCGCTGGTGGGGAGGACGCTGCAAAAACGCAGCGCTATTGTGTGTTCATTTGGTTCTTTTATCTGCGCCGTGCATTTCCCCCCCACCCCCACCTATTTGGATCGCGGACACCAGCGTGTTTTTTCCACCTTCATTAATTTCTGGATATATATATATTTTTTAAACAATTTAAATACTAGTTTTACGTACCTTTGCTTAATTGCAAAAAAAAATATTTTTTATAGACGTTTATTTTTTTTTAAATCGCCTTATTGCAAGGCCTTTAATTGTCCTCACCCCCCTCCCCCTCCCCACCCCCTTTTACAGTGATACAAGAAACCATCCCAGGGATCGCTTTTTGTTTCGGTTTCATCTCCCTTGCGCGGGGCAAACCAGTGACTTTATTACTATTTTTTTTTGCACCTTTTTTATTTTTAATACCACACGTTCCCACATGGCGACCGCCACCCCGACCGGTCAGAGGATGTCCGGCCGGCGCAGCAGCGTGAGCACCCCGTTCAGCCCCACCCGCATGTCCCGCCTGCAGGAGAAGGAAGACCTCCAGCACCTCAACGACCGCCTGGCCGTCTACATCGACAAGGTGCGCAGCCTGGAGTCGGAGAACAGCGTGCTCCAGCTGCAGGTGACCGAGCGCGAGGACGTGCGGAGCCGCGAGCTCACCGGCCTCCGGGAGCTGTACGAGAGCGAGCTCGCGGACGCACGCCGCTCCCTGGACGACACGGCGCGCGAGAGAGCCCGGCTGCAGATCGACCTGGGCACGGTCAGGGCGGAGCACGAGCAGCTGCAGCACAGGTCAGTCCCGGGGAGGGGTGCGCGTAGAGGGGAGCGTTGTGCTGTTTAATATAAATGGGGGTTCTAATATGGGGGGGGGGGGGGGTGGGGGTGTGCTGCTCATATAGGGGAGCATTGTGCTTTTTAATATAAGGGGAGTTCTTGTATAGGGGAGCATTGTGCTTTTAATATAAGGGGAGTTCTTGTATAGGGGAGCATTGTGCTTTTAATATAAGGGGAGTTCTTGTATAGGGGAGCATTGTGCTTTTTTTAGTATAAGGGGGAGGGGTACAAGAGTAGGGAGACCTAAAATACTAGCTGTTGGTGTAATCAGTAGTGCAGGAAGTGTTTGCGGCGGGGGTGCTGTACATATGGAATATATATATATATATGGTGCCAGCCCCATGGGTGTAATGGGAGATGCAGAGGGGTGACATTTTGGGGCCGTTTGAAGCGGAGGCTGATTGGTGGGGAGGTGGTATCACAATCCGCTTCAAGCCTCTGCTTGGAGTGACATTTTTATTAGCACGAGATAACCCATCCGCAGCTGTCCTCCAGCACCCCGGACCCGTGCTGGGAGAGGTCTCTGTGTAACTAGCGCTGCTGATGTGTTAAACATCTTGTGAAGTGATAAATGTATCTGCAAAGTAGTAAGTAAGTAAGAGGCTGCGAATCCTGTATCTGGGAGTGAGACCTCGCGGGGCACAGCGTGTGAGATCAGACTGATGTAACAGCACTTATCTCCTCCCCCAGCAGATCACAGCGGGAGGGATGGGGTTAATCCTTCAGGGTAACGCCGCTGTTAACTAAGCAGGGCGTTGTTGGGCTCTCTCCCCCTGCCCCCTCTCTCCCTTGTCTCTCCCCTCCCCCCGCTCATTCATCGCTGGCCGGATCAGCACATGACTCACACGCACCGCTTCCTCTCTCTCTATCTCTCTCTGTGGCCCGCGCGCACCCCTCCTCTCTGTATCTGTGGCCCGCGCGCACCCCTCCTCTCTGTGTGTGTGGCCCTCGAGCGCACCCCTCTGTGGCCCGCGCGCACCCCTCCTGTCTCTCTGTGGCCCGCGCGCACCCCTCCTGTCTCTCTGTGGCCCGCGCGCACCCCTCCTGTCTCTCTGTGGCCCGCGCGCACCCCTCCTGTCTCTCTGTGGCCCGCGCGCACCCCTCCTGTCTCTCTGTGGCCCGCGCGCACCCCTCCTCTCTCTCTCTCTGGCCCGCGCGCTCCCCTCCTCTATCTGTGGCCCGCGCGCACCCCTCCTCTCTGTGTGTGGCCCTCGAGCGCACCCCTCTGTGGCCCGCGCGCACCGTGTGTGTGTGTGTGTGTGTGTGTGTGTGTGTGTGTGTGTGTGGCCCGCGCGCACCGCTTTTGTCGCTAAACGGCACGGCCTGCCCGCTGTCCGACCCCCACACCTGTCTTATCGCGACCTGAGGGGTTGTAGTAACACGCAGAGGTGCAAATACGTGTCACTGGCTGTTACGATGGCCAGGCAGCGCCTCTCCGTGTGTCCGAGTCCCGTACCAGCGTTAAGTAATCAGAGGCAGGAAGTATATTATGGGGGTAACCTGCATAACCCCCGTGTGTAAATCCGGGGGGGGGGGGTGCAGAGGCAGCCCCCCCCCCCTATTCTCTGATTAGAGGGTAAGAGGTCAGACAGGTCGCACTGGGAACAGATGGATAAAGCACAAGTGTCCCCAGGAAACCCCTTCTGTCCCAAGGGATGTTTTATAGAGGTGGGAAACTGCTGGTAGTTTGCAGGTTTACAAGATCAACGTGTCTGTGTAACTTCTATATAACCTCCTCCCACTTATTTACCTGACAATGACTTCCTGCCAGTGCAGGACTCAGGGCAGCGCTGAGTACACTTTTGGCGCTATATAAATAGACATACAATACAGTGCGGGTTGGGTTTAAAAAGTCGGTGTTATCTGGCTGCCTGTTAAATTAAAGATATTGCCTTGTTTGAGATTTGCCATATTGTGCAGTTGTCCCGGTTAATCTGGTAGTTACCACAGTCCCCTTTTACCTTGCCCGCCCGCAGAAAGCCTGTCTCCTAATATGGATGTGATCAGGAATGTGCATTGGTTTCCCTCTGATCTCCCAGAAAGATGGTACAAAAGCCACACATGGCCTAACCATTGAGACCCTGGCTTCATGTTGTTCAGCAGGGATCTGTTTCCATTTCAAGGTTACAGGAGACCTTACACGACATTGTTGCAAGAAGTCCAAACTGAAACATGCTGCTTTTCAAATGCATAGTATACCTACTAATAACTTGTTGCCAAGTCAGGGATTGTAATATCAGCCTAAATTGCTTCAGTGCAGGGTCAGGCTACTTAAAGCTGCAGTTCAGTCTTTTTTTTTTTTTTTTTTAATGTATTTTTTTAACTTCAATAGTTTTATGTGTGCAATCTCTAATTACCTAAAGAACTGTATAGCTGCAGGTCAATTCGTTCTCCATGTATTGATAGGTCGAAATTTGGTGACATAATTAGTGAAGGGATCTGTTTATAATCTGCTTGTCTGTCAGTGGAAGCTCATGAATATTCATGAGCACTCCTGCACTGACATGTGCTAGAGGGAGGGCAGGGCTGACAAAGGGGTGTGCCAGGGCTTGTGACAGGACATGAAGGGGCAGTGCCTTAGCAAATAGCTGTTAAAATAGAATACAAGAAAATTGGTCTTTAAAATTTGTTTTTTTTAAAAACAGAAAATGCTAAAATTATTTTTTCTTACTACAGAACTGATTTATTAAAAAAAACCCACATGCAGGATATTGACTGAACTGCAGCTTTAAAGCAGCAAAACGTGAAAAATATATCTATCTCATAAAAAGATCACTTGTGAGCGCATTCACATGTCTTGGGCTACGCTTATAGTGACAGCGACGCAACGTCGGGCTACGGTCGCTGGAAAAATCAAATTGAGATGACTTCCAGTGATCGCGACCAAGGCTGCGGTCCCAGTCATGACACGCGCGCACGGCGAGGGGGGGGGGGCGTGCACAGCGCTAACCACGATCTGCGGTCTGAGGGGAGAGAGGGAGCTTGCGATGGGAGGGGGTGTGGTTGGGGATTTGCGGGGCGTGGCCATCACGTCACGCGGCTGGGTCGCCCTCATTGGGTGAACCGCCGGTGGGGGCGTGGCCACGCCTCCGTCGCAAGGTTTAAACTCAATTTGATTGAGTTGTAAAATCCTTGCAGCACGGCGCGGCTGCACCTTCAGTGTGAAGGTGACTACTGGGCCCAGCCCCATTGAGGGGCGGTGCTTACACGCACAGCGCACACCGTGTCGTGCTCTGTGGCAGTTACTGGGACCGCAGCCCAAGCTGTCGCGACGCGCTTACTATAAGCACACGCGGCAATGCATTTGATTTGACGCAATATCGCTGTCACCGGAGCTATAAGCGCAGCCTTAGACAGGTCTGCTACCCTGTCTTTCACCATTATCACCTAGCATATAGTGCTTAAACTGCAGCAAGGCATTCTGGGAAATGGCATGCAAATGAGCACACCGTGCAGTATTGCATACCTGTCTGACATGTGAATGTGCTCACAAGTGATCTTTTCATTTGCTGTATGCTTTATGGTGAAGGTTTCTTGTTGCCCTTTTCACCCTTCATAACTTAGTGTGTGTCATTCTGTTCTTTTTTAAGGTTATTATTTATTATTAAACTGTTAATGCAATTTTTATAAAAAAAAAATTAAAGCCTCCTTTGATTTTTATAGCAAGTTTTAAACCACCTCCCAAGCAGTATAAGGTATTTTCAACACTTTATTGGTTGGGATAAATTGTTGCCAATATTCGCAGCAGTTTGAGCTGTGAACTGTAACACTAGAGGGTTTCCGTAGTAATATAAGGATACATTGTAGCTGCTGAGTTACACTGACGCAGACATTGTTAGGCCGCGCTTATAGTGCTGACGACGCGACCGTTGACGTCGCCCCCCCGCGTCAGTTATAATTGAACTTTCAGCAACGTCGCTAGTGACGGGGTCATTGATTGGCGACAGTCTGTAAAAAACAAAACAAAAAAAACATCAAATTTTGGGTCGCGCTTACTATAAGCGCTGGCGTCGGTCAATTGTTTTGGAATCGCGTCGCCGGCACTATAAGCGCAGCCTTAGGCCGTGTCCATGGTGGGTGCTTGCGGCCGTGCGTTTGACTTAACGCGGGCCTCCAGCTGGAGCAATTTGTACCTTCTATGTAGATGCGATGGGAGGGTGGGCAACGTGCCAGAGGCGTGGCCATGATGTCACGGAACTGGTTCGACCTCATTGGGCGGACCGCTCACGTGACCCGGCCGTCGCACAACAGCAGCAAATGTATTTTTCTTCGCCCATGGTGAGCGCCGGCGCTTGTCGCGTGCTCTAAGGACAGCCTCCATAGAGCACTGCTTTTGATCGTGCCGGCGCGGTAACCATGGACGCGGCCTAAGGCTGCTCTTATAGTGCCAAATTGCGCGGCCGGCCCCTTCTAGTGACGTCACTGGCCTTGTCGCCAGCAACGTCGCTAAAAATCAAATTGCAACTTTCGCTGGTGGTGACGTCATCTGTGCCGTCGCCAGCACTAAGCGCGGCCTAAGGTTGCGGTCCCAGTGCGTTCCACAGTGCACGCTGAGGCGTGCGGACAAGCGCCGCCTCCCAATCTATCTGGGTCAAGTACAAGCGTCGGCGCGCATTTAGCAGCCACGCTGTACTGCAAGTTCTCACATACAAAAAAAATTGTATGTGGAACTTGCGATGGAGGTGTGGCCACGCCCCCGCTGGCGGTTCAGCCAATGAGGGTGAACCAGCCGTATGAGGTCATGACCACAGCCCCGCAAAACCCTCAACACGGCCCCTCCCGTCGCAATCTCCTTCTCTCCCTGGTGATCGCGGTTAGCCCTGTGCGGGCGCGTGTGCCGCAGTGATGACTGGGACCGTAGCCTGAGGCTTCATCCATGGTTATCAGTTGAAACTGATTTCTCGCGCGACAAGGCGGTCACGTGAGCGGTTCGCCCAATGAGGGCGAACCAGTTCAGTGACACCACTAGGAAAGCCCCCCATGGCCCGAGTACTATGGCCAGGGAAAGCACCCGCTTTCCCTCAGCCACCGCATCTCCGCACGGGCTGCGGCACCATGTCCGCAGCATTAGGCCGAGTCCATAGAAGGACAGGCCGTGCTGAGGCATGAGGATGCCTTGAGAGGGGGCTCGCGCGAGCGTCCGCAGGCGTGCTCAGGCTTTGGAGTTTTCAGCCGAGCGCCAAGCTGTTTTTCAGCGCGCTGTCGGCTGAAAACCTCCAATGAGAGCGGGGCTGCGTCAACGTCACGGCGCCGTGACGTTGACGTCAGTGCGTCGCGGGCGATTGGCCCAGCGACGTCACTGCCCCGCCTCCCTCAGTCTCCCCCCACCTCCGATCGCGGACGCTGGCTCGCCTGTATGTGCATGGAATCGCACAGCTTCTGCAGGCGAGCCTCAACGTCAGCGCGGTGCAGCACGGCTCCCCCCCTCTATGGCCCGGGCCTTAGGCTCACAATCAGATTTGGAACAGGAGAACAAACAATTTCTAGTTAAGGTAAGAATGTAGACTTATATATTGCCACATACTTGATTATATACAAAAAGTTGGAAACTTGTATTGCTGCTTTAACTGCGATGGCAGCTGCTGTTGGAATGAGGCCCAGTTTATTAATGTGCTCTTTATTTATTTATTTATTTTTTACAACTGAAGCACGTTTGTAGTGAGGCAAACACGTGATCGTCAAGCAATTTCTACTTCATTTTAACCTTCCTCACACCTTCTTTCAAATGGAATTGTGCCAGCAATACTTGGCTGTAATGTTGGCATCTGAATTTATGTCCTGTGAGGTGCTGTCGGCTTTTTGATTCGTATTGCTTTGAAACGGCTTGTACAGTAAGGGTTAAGTTCTGAACTCTGCAATGCTAAACTTTACTGGAGGCTCTTATGGGGCAATCCCCCTAGGACTGAAGTAAGCAAAGGATAGTGGCTTGGGCTACATGTAGCTGACTAAAATCACTTACATTAAAAACTTTTTTTCTTCTAAAAAAAATTATCTATTCAAGTTTACACTGGGGAAGGGTAATGAAAAAGGGATGGCGGACCACCAAATACATATTGGTTCTTTGTTAATACATTTCTGTCAATGAACTTTAAAAAGTAAATACATTAAGGGGCGGGGGCAAACGTTGCCCCGTTAGGCCCATAATATAGTGAGCGTGCACGCATGGCACTTATAGTTGGCTGTAGTTAGCCACCCATTGTGTACTAGGGCCGCGAGTGTGCGTGCGCATGCGTGTACATAGGATTTCTTCAGACGACTATGATTATTTCTATTTAGGAATAATTTCAATCCCTGTTATAAGAACAATTTTGTGGGTGCTTTTCTCAGTGGAAACATTGAGATATGAGGAGTTTTAAAGGCCAGTTATATATCATTAGGAAGAAATATTCTTGTTTAAAATAAGAACACCTTGATACTTTTACATGCTGCTCCTGTGAGGAAACTTTTTTTTTTTAAATTTATTTTTAATGTTTATGAAGAGTATTGGACATACATACATACCGTCTCCAGCAAATGCTTTTGTATAATTGCATTTGGAGCATGTCAATATTATACTGAGAACATACATTCTTCCCTCTGATAATGGGCAGCAGAGACCTAATTACTTCAATAGATAGGAACACGTTGGGTGCTGTGAATACAAACTTCTGCCAAAGTGTGTGTGCCCCCTGTCACTCCCAGCAGCACGGACCGCACACACACACACACACACACACACATTGTGTCACAGGCGCGCGCACACCCACTATATTACGGGCTTTGGGTACAAAATAAAGACCCGGGGGGGGGGGGGGGGGGGGGGTTATGGAACTAGTTGCCATGCAAACGTTTACCCCAATGTCCTGCTGTGTAAGTTCAGTGGGAGGAGGGTGTAAGCATAAGGATGTTGTATTACATACCAACCTACTTTATACCTTTATGATCTGTCACCATGGTTGTCTAGGTATGTCTAGTTTGCGTTGTGGTTGGAGGGGATTGGGTAGGGGTAGGCCTGGGAATAAAACATCCTACTAGTATTTGTACCGTGGTTGTCTAATTTTTGGTGTGTGGTGTGGTGGGTTCTTTCTATTGTCTGAAGTTGGGGGAAGGAGTCCTGAATAAGGCCACCTTGGCATCTGTTCATGCTTGTTTTGACACGTTTTATCAAAATAATTTTGTGATCCACTAGCGTGAAATATTCGTTTTGGCCATTTTTTTTTATACTAATTATAGCTTCTCAATTGCTGTACAAACCTTCATGCTGTTACTCTTCAATGAAGCAGATCAAAGGCACCTGTCCATCTTAACAGAATGCAAATAAGTAACGTTGTTTTAAAGGTGATTTAAACCTCTTGGGAAGCCAATTTTACCTATGGGATATGCCCCTAAGATTGAGCTCCATAATTAATGTCACTTTGTGACTTAAACTTACAGTAACGTTAACATGTCTAACTGTATATTGAAAGGACAATGTAACAGTGTCAGGATTTCTCTGATGGAGCATAGTGCACTATAACGACACTAGTAGTGCTAAACAAATGGTGTTATCCCATCCCCCCCACCCCCAACATTGCATGTCCGCAAAAATCCATTAGGTTTCTGTTAGATTCTCCTGTTTCCGGGTTAAGGACCACAAAAGCCACATGCCCATTTTCAAAAGTGGTCTTGGGATCGTGGCATGCTGAAGGGCACTGTTGTTGGCCCTGCCGGCATTCAAAGGGTTAAGTAACCTCACACCAAGCTAATTTTATTGGAGCTTTGTCCAACATCTATTCAGTCTGTCCTTGCAAGCATTTGCTGAGGTGAACACATTTGTGTTTGTTTTTTTTTTTCACCATCACATGCCTGAATAAAGCATTTAAGCCAATCCATTTTGGGATATAGATACAGTATATATATATTTTTTTTTATTGAACTATAAATGCTGTTTTTAAAGCAGCAATACTACATTCCCTGCATTTTAGTTTATTTTGCTTTTGTAAAGTCAGTCACAGCATTTAAAGATGGGTCCGTGTGTAATTCTACATTATCTAATCTGGTAGTCGTTTGCTGCTCCTGTTATAAATCGGTCAAAATCCTTATTGTGTGCCTAACCCAGGCCTGCACAACTCCAGTCCTCGAGGGCTGCAAACAGGCTGGGTTTTCAGGATATCCCTACTTCAGCACAGCTGGCTCAATTTATACTGAGCTACTAATTGAGCCAGATGTGCTGAAGTAGGGATATCCTGAAAACCCAGCCTGTTTGCGGCCCTTGAGGACTGGAGTTGTGCAGGCCTGGCCTAACCTAGTGGTTGAAACTGAAAGGCAATCTATCCTTCAGTCAGTAACTCAACAACTATAATGTATCCTGATATTACTAAGGTAGCATTATCTATTGTTACCGTTTACATATCAAACTGATGGGAACATTTGCAACAAATGATCACAAAAAGGAACGTTTTGCAAAGATCTTCCACAGCTGCTTGGCACAGTTGTAAGACAGGAGACCCCAGGGCACATGCCAAGTCATTCTACATTTCTCCCTTTGGTTGATCTTTAGACTATTTACCATTGGGAGAACACAGAAGGAAAAATACTACGTTCCTATAATGTGGGAACGGGGCAGTAGAAGGGGTTCTCACCCTGGAACATCGCCCCCTTATATTACTTGACTGTATGAGACTCCGCCAATGATGTTCTATTAAGTAGACATTCATCATGCTGTGTCTTTCTTTCTTTTCTTGTATTCATTATGCTTGGATATATATTGGTCCATCGGATTAAGGTTGTGTTTAATTGGTCTTTGTTTTTATACCTTTGGTATCACTGCAGTAAAGGTATATATTTTTGCATTACCCTTGACTGTCGTGATTGCTTCGTTCTTGGTGATGACGTGCGTGTGGCGAACCCTCATGGATGTATATGTAGTTCCTGTGAGCTCCCATGACACCATTATGTGAGGTAACACTAATACCAGCCTTTAAACTTGTAATGTGGGGATTGAAAGCTCATTTCATAAATAATCCAATCGCTTGTTGCCCTGTGTCCTATGTGCACTCTTCTGTAGGCACATAGAAAGTGAGGGCTATCTTTATCTGTTCAAGTCGAACCATTACTGCCGAGCTTTGTAATGGCAGAAGTGGGTGCTGGTCTCTACCCTGCTCATACACAGGATTGAAGGGTTGTATTTGTAATAGTATAGTGATGCTGTGTTCCAGAGATTTTGAGCCCTTCTATCTAGCATGTGATGCGCAGGGCTGCGAGAGTCTGTTTGCCATGTGCCCTAGTAGTTGACCTTTTTGAGGTACTGAGGGGGGAGAGTAAGGACTGGAGCTGGCTGGTTTCTTCAGCCAGAGGAAAGGTATGCATGGAGTGCTGCATATGCTACAAATATGTTCAGGAAGAGCTACTGCTTCACCAAAAGCCTACATTAAAATACTCTCTGACAGCCTTGAACAGATGTGAGACGTGCCTGTACCCTTGAATGTTTTACTATATGGTCCTGTGATTATGCTTCTGACACTGCAGAATTAATCTTGCATAAATTCTCATTCAAATATGCAGTGAGTTTATGCTAAATATTGACATTGCTTCCTTTAGTAACTTGAATGGCATCTGATCTACAGATTACCCATGTGTTGCACCTATTGAGTCAAACATCAGTTTTCTTCTCGCGGATTAGGATTCGTCTCCCCATGAATTAATCTCACAATATTGTTTTTAAAACCATGTGACATTATATAACGTAGTTGGCTAATGCATGAACTGCTTGAAGTTCTTGGATCAAAGTAAACAATTGGCATGTTTAAATGTCAGTGATTTAAAAATAGTTACAATTCAGAAATTTACTATGGAAATATCTTTTCCTTTTACAATTTTGCCTGTGTGTATATAAAAGTTTCCAGGTTTGTTTGTTTTTTTTGTTTTTTGTATTTGACCTTTTATAGTTGTCATTATCCACTAGGATATGTTATGTTTAGATGCGATTTGAATTGCCAAATATCCAGTGACCATGAAGAAAATAATTCACAAACCCAAGTTTAATTATAAAATAAGCCAGTTACATTGAAGATATTTAAAAACAATTCTGCAACATTGGGGCTGACTCCAATATTGAAAAGGAGACTTCATGTTTAAGTGTAATGTATGTTGTAGCTTTTAGTGCAAGTTGTATGTGATGCAGTATTTTGACAAATGAGTAGTGTGATGCATGGCACTTAATAAAGTGTGTTGAATATTCATTGCACATGTGGTGGACAATATCCTTAGATGTTATCAAACACCTTATGCCACCATAAGATGAGTCAAAACTTCTCGACAATTATTGTAATCATTGCTTAATTGGTCATTTTTTTCCCCACTTATAGCATCTAGCCATTTAAAGAGGCAGTCCCACATTGCACTTTTTTATTGTAAAACTGTTTGTATAGGCTGAGTCCATGGTAACTGCAGCCGTGCGGAGGGCGCTGAGGGAAAGCGGGTGCTTTCCCTGGCCTTAGTTCGTGCGCCGTCCGGGGGCGGGCCAGTGACGTCACGGAGCTGGTTCGCCCTCATTGGGCGAACCGCCCACGTGACCGGCCCTGCGTTCCCGTGAGCGCTCAAACTAGAATTTTTTTTACGGCCTGTGGGCGAGAGCCCCTGCTGAAGCCGCTCTCATTGCAGCTGCAGGGGCTCACTGACAAGCCTAAGCGCTGACCATGGACTCAGCCATAGGAAGCCAATCTGCTTTAAAGTAAGTTTTACTCGTCTACATCTTGATAAAATTGTTGTTTATTTTTATAGCTCTAACCATGCACATGGTGCTTTGCAGCAGTAATACGCGTGACATAGGAATACGCACTTCATAAGGCTACGCTTATAGTGCCGGCTACGGTCGCTGGAAAAAGGAAATTGAGATGACTTCCAGCAATCGAGACCAAGCCGCTGTAAGCGCACACGACGGCGGCAGCGGCGGCAATGCTTTTGTTTTGACACGACGTCGCCGGCACTAAGCGCAGCCATTGACATTCAGGAAAGGAGTCCAACACTGTTACTATGTTAGTGATTACTTATTCAATTCTATAGTAACCGTAGAGACACAAACTAGAGATTGTAAATCTGCAAAACTTGTTAACCACTTTACACTCTTAAAAAAAATTTTTAAACGGATGCCTGTCGGGCGAGAAACACGTCAGAGGACCCTGCATCTGTCTTCTTTCATATTTATTTGATTAATAAATATTTTTTATTGGATCTCAGCCTCCAGCCCAATCCTTTGCTGTGATCACCATTTTTGCTATACTTGAATTGTAAGCGATACTACTGGTTTTTTTTTAAGATGAATTGTTCCAAAGCTCATTAAGACTTGTTTTTTTTTGTTTTTTTTTTAAATAACATTCAATTTAAGGTAATTTACTGTCTTAACCCTGTTAGTCAATTAGTTTGGGTTTTTTTACCTGCTAAAAACTAAACTAACCTGCATGTTAATTAGCTACACTTTTGGGTGAAAACAGCACTTCAGAATTGACGCTAATTAAAAAGGATATTTTAGCTGGAAATCTGCACACTAATTGGGGATTTTGGGCTAAAGCACTGCACTTTAGTTTCTCTTCAGTGTTTTCCTGTCGCACCTGGTGGGCACTGCCTGTTGCATCACTCGGCATGCGGCCGCGTAGTAACGTCACATAGCCTAGCACAGTAAATGACCCAATGGTGTGCAAAATTGAAGCACTAGTGCGTCAGAACTTGGTATGTACAACATATAATCATACACCTAAAACTAGTCTTAAACAGAGTCCCCACCAGTCGGAATTGTACCGGTTTGTCAATGAAGTAACAATAGGGGTTATCTCCGTACAAATACTAAGCCATCAGATGGGAAGCTCCAATATCCCATGATATTGTCCCAAAACCTATAGTGCCCCCCAGCTGGCTGGCACATCTCCCTCCCCTCCCCTTTTTCCTGGCACATCTCCCCCGCACATCTCACATCACACACACACACACACACACACCGCCCTGATCCAGCCAAGGACACCCCCCCTCCCTGAGTAGCCACGCCCCCCGCTCCTGCTCTAACATTTTTGCAGGACACCCGATGGAAACTTAGAATGTCCATAATTTGGGAGGTGAATGACATTGGAAGCTCAAAATAGTTGCGTTGACCTACAAATCCGCAGCAGAATGTCCAGTAAAAGTTTCGGTGTGCTACGTCGTGCCGTATCTGAGATTTCGATGCTTCGGACATACAAACGGAATAACAAACTTAGAAATGTAGTATAGATTGTCATTTCCTAATCTGAGATGGCAAGAATAAAAGTAATTTAGCGTCAACTAAAGTGCGTCACAAAGGAGCTTCAATTAGACATTAATGATGGTAATGTTTGCCATGCGTTGCTGGAAGTAAAGAATCGGCGAAGTAAAGCGGTTGCAGTGTAACTAGTGTGCAATTATGAGTGTCTTAACTCAGCTGGGCAGAAGACTGCGCAGGGTGGTGAGTAATGCCCTGAGGATAATAACCTAATGATAACATCTATACATGGTCTGCTATAGGGAATCCTGAACTGTAGTAGGGTATTGTATGTGGCATGGAGAGCATTGCATGACTGTTATAATATACCATAATAGAGCACAAAGGAATGCCAATCGAAGGGGTATCATGTAGGTAATTCAACACATCTACACAGTAAAATCGAGGGCAACCTGTGGCCATAATATCCTTTTCAGATACCTCCTCCTGGACTGTAGCACTAACATGACTGAGTTACATATGACATGGAAGGGGTGGTTTCTTTTATTTATTTTTTCATTAAATACACATGACTATACTTTGTCATTGTATCCAACTTCTGGATCCAGTAAGCCTTCCTTTTGATTAGCTTAACCCAGTCACCACCTGTGTACTTTAGCTACTTTCAGTTACTTGGTAGTTTAGTTTGCAGACACTGTGTGACGTGTACTTCAACCACGCTGCACCTAATGGTGAATTTATGCTTGCGTATCAATTTTAGTTTTTATTCTTTCTAATGTCTGCCACTTTTACTAGGTCACACAGGCATTTCATCAAGTAGACTATAAAGTCAGAATTGCACCTATAATACCCATCAATGCAACATTTCCTTTGTGTGCAGATGTGTAATGCTCCCCCTTCTGTACTTTGTTGCACTGGGAACATTTATAAGGGGGATATACCAGTTTTTGGTGTGCCAAGGGTTCATTTTCTTCTTTTTTTTATTTTTTTTCCCCTTCCAAGTTGGTGCTTTGCTATACAGCTACTGTCTGGACTTGTCAGTGGGACCTGAAGTCCTGCCCCTTCTCATTGGTCAGTTATCTAGATCAACAAAAGCTAAAAGATTCATGTAATTGAGGTTTGAACACCTATTTGCTATATCTGATGGTGATGCTGATGTTCCACATGCTGCTTGTTGTATTAGGTGATACCTGAACTATAATGGGGTACTTCCCACAAAATGGGTGCCATTCAACCTATTAAACATGCCACTATTCCCTCTTGTTCTATGCTGCTGCTTCCCCTTTCAGCTACAGAAGTAGACTTCGCTTAATGTGCATTGTTTACTTCTGTGGGTTGCTCTGTAGTTGTAATCATTGTAATTATTTTTGTGGCTATATATTGAGCTTTGAGAACCAAATGTTCATATCAGGAACAGCCTGATGCCTTTTTTGAGCTTTGTCTGCAGTAAAACAAAGGTAAGAGGTTTTTATAATATCTGCTTGATGTACATTACAAATTACACTCCTCCTTCCCCCCCCCCCACCTCCCTTCGGCGACTGGAACATTTTCTATTTGTCCTCGCCCACAATTCTGTCAGTGGGGTACCACATGTGACATACTGGCGTCTATCCATAGCCTGCTTGCAGCATATAAATGAATTTGAGATTATTTGCTTGACTTTATTGAAGTCTGTATTGCATGCCCTTCTAGCGGTGACTAGTGCATATTGTGGTGGTGCCCCATACGGTATATGCTTTCAGACAATAGTGTGGTGCCATGTTTTGTGACAGTGGCAAGTTTGTGAGCCCCCTAAATTAAGATTGAACAACATTTTGTTTAAAATATGTGAAAATCCTAATAGATAACCCTGATCAAACAAATTACACACAAACCTGATACTTCAAGATTTATCCACAAATGATTGAACATTAAATATCCATTTCTGAGAAGGTATGTGAACCTTTAGATTCAGAACCCCTTCAGCAGCCATGACTACAACTAAACCTTTCCTGTGACTGCTTGTCAGTCTCATCAATTTGAGGCATTTTGGCCCATTCCTCCTTACAGAACTGCTTCAGCTCAGTAACATTTGAGGGCTTCCTTGCATGGACAGCTCGCTTCAGGTCCTGCCACAATATTTCAATGGAGTTTAGGTTCAGGCTTTGATTAGGCCATTCTAAAACGTGGTATTTTTTCTGCAGACATTCTTTTATAGATCTTATTGAATGTTTTGTATAATTATCTTGCTGCTTCAGTTCACTGACGGGTGACGTCATTGTCCTCTAGAATCTTCTGATACAATGCAGAATTCATGTGTCAATGATGGCAAGCTGTCCAGGTCCTCAGGCAGCAGAGCAGCTCCAAACAATCACTCGCCACAATGCTTGACGGTTGAGATGAGGTTCTTCTATACGAACATGGTTTTTGCCAAACATACCGTTTCTCACTGAGGCCTAAAAGTTCTACCTTTTGACTCGTCTGTCCAGAGAACATTGTTCCAGAAGTCTTGTGGATCATCTATGTGCTCCTTGGCAAGCCTCAGACGGGCAGCAATGTTCTTTTTAGAGCAGTGATTTCCTCCTTGCTATACTTCCATGTAGAGCATTCTTGTTTAGTCTTTTCTGATTGTTGAGTGCATAAGCCAAGGTGAGAGGCCTGCAGATTCTTGGATGTTACTCCTGGGGTTCTTTGACTTTCTGCATGATTTGCTAGTTTTATTTTTTTTCCTTCTTGGAGATTTTGGTAGGACTCCTCGGTAGTGACTGGTCTTGTACTGTCTCCATTGATGGAGTCCCAACTCCTTTTAAATGGGGTTGTAGCCCTTTTAGGCTGAGCACCAAGAAGTGCTTTTCTGATGACCTCATATTTTTTTTAATCATGGCATGACACATTTCCACACGCCTGTATGGTGAAGACCAAACTCACTACGTTTCATATCTCCTATCTCCTCCCAAATGCACCCCTGAAGATCCACCTAATTATTTAAACACCTGATTCTAATTATCCCCTTTAATTTAGCTGATAAAACCAGGGTTTCACCTTTGCACATGCCCTGATTCTTAATTACTCAATGTCTAATTCATACGTTTTGTTTAGAGATGAGGAATTGGTTAATATAAACCCTATTGGATATTTAAAGGACTGTTTTTGATTCAAAAAGGTTATCATGGAAAAACTATGGCATTTCTGTAATTGGTGTTCACAAACTTTCTTGCCACTGTACTATGTTAATTTCCCTACTACTTGCCATGAGAACAGCTAACTGGAGCAATTTCAGGACATTGTTATAGGCCCTTTTTCTTACACACACATCTTTAAGTGGAAACACTTGGCATAAAGCACCAAAAAGTCAATGATGGCCTAGTGCTAAACTTGCCACCATCTGAATGCCTTAATATTGCTGCTGTTCAATATACCCATTTAATTACCATAACTTTTAGCTAAAATACTTGCCTCATCCAATCATAAATATTACACCATGCAGTGAGGGAGGACAATAACATTATATTGCAGTACATTTAAGTCAAGACTAACTGACATTGGGAAGTTCGCTGCCCAAAGTAGCATCAATTAGGTCGGCAGCAGAGACGCCAAGTAAGGAGTTTTGGTATCAACTCTGGGATTCTGATGTGGTTGGAATTGTATACTATGCCGACTACCAGAGTTGGGTTGCAACACAGGAGAGATCTGATGCAATGAGGTAGGTGGAGACAGACTATGAGCATAATGTAAACTGTCTGGGTGAGTTAGAAGTTCAGGTTGGGGTACCTCCATATTCGGTTTGGGAACCCACAAACCCAATACAGGTTCTGGGACACCTGGGCACTAACTGGTGATTCCCTCAGCTACAGGGATACATTTCATCCCTGTGTCTCATTTTACTGTGCACAAAGCATACATGTACTTGACACACCTTGTTAATAAAATATACCCTTAAAGACTAAGTCTTTCTGGTATGGGAAATAGAATAAAAAAATTTACTTTATTTTTCACTAGCCATGTTCCCCAAACACTATTGCATAGGCTTAGTATGGATTCTAAGGCTGTGCTTAGTGCCATGTGATGTCGCTCAAACAAATCCGTTTACTCCGTCGCAAGCGCTTATAGTAAGGGTGACGTCGCGACAATTTTGAAGCCGGGTAAATTTGTTTTTACAGTCGCCACATGTGACTGGTTAAGAGACAATAGGAGCGCTGCCCGCCCCCCTTCGTGACGTCGCTTAAAACTAAAGTTTAACTTTCGCTAGTGGCGATGGGTGACTTAATCGGTCGCTGTCGCCGGCACTAAGCTCTGCCTAAGAACCTTTATGTATGGTTGGAGCACCTCAGAACCCATATACCGACCGTGACCTGGGCATTTACTTGGTATCTCCATTAACCTAGGGACCCCTTGACTGCTTCAGAGACACCACATCCCTATGCCCCCTTTACCTTTTCTGGTATGTGCTGAAGCAGGGAACTCCTAGTGAGTCGCGAAAGCGTTTTCAAGTGGAGATATTGCCGGGAAATGTGTCTACATGTATCCAGGAATCAGATCTGATTCCTGGGTACATTTTTAGGGGAACCAGCAACTCTAGGCCCTGACTACCTAGGCACATTCTGATAGCACTTTCTCTGCAAAACCTCACTTGAAACTCATACTACAGCAATCTGTGCTTGCTGGCACTCTTGAAAAGGTAAAAACACATAATACTTTGTCGCACAATACAGTTTATGCATTACACAGTACTGGGCTCGAGCTGCCTCCTCTTGAACCCTTATTACAGATTGTGGAACCAAATGTGGTTAACCTTTGAGAGCCTGGTTTTCTCTCCCCCTTCCCTCCTACCCCCCCTACTGTCAAAGGCAGCACAAATGTCTTGAATTTGACTTTGACCCATTCCCTATTGCAGAGGTGCACAAAGTGGGGGGGGGTTGGTGGAGGGGGGCGGCAGCTACAGAGGTTCTGCACTCCAAGGCATTTAAATGCCGGGGGACCGCACATGGCCTCTGCAGCGTCTCCTACCTGATCTTCAGCGACGCCATGGTAACCACATCAAATAACGCCACGGGGATACATCACGTTGCCATGGCAAAGCGACGTCATTTGACGCTGAAGCAGAGCAGTAGGGGAGGGGGGCGAGCTGGGAGGTAAGCAGGAAGGGGGCACAGGTTCAAAACTTTGCGCACCCCTGTTCTAATGCATTGGATCGCTTGGTGAGTAAATAGCTTAACTTTGAACCAGTCTAATCAAATCCATGTCTTGGCTCCTTGTGACCTTGAGCAAGTCACTATCTCCCTGTGCATCTGAAAACAAATTCCTATTGTAAGTTCTATTGAGCAGGTACTAATGGTGCCTGCAAACCTACATATAGAGCTGAGCACCTAGTAGGCATAATTTAAAAAAAGTACTGTTTTTTTGCCTTGCTTCTAGTTGGTGTCCCCCTGTGACGTCTGTCCTCTGCTGTCCATTTTAGTGTGGGTTATCGGGGAGATCTTGTCAATCTTTGCCAACATTGAAACAGGGTTTTGAGTTTGGGCAGAGGTTCCCGACTCTGGTCCTCAAGGATCACTAACAGATCAGGTTTTATGTGTACCACGCTTGAGCACAGGTGATTTAGTCAATGACTGGACCACCTGTGCTAATGAGTATAGCCTTAAAACTGAAGTGGTTCTTGAGGACTAAAGTTGGGAACCTTGGCTCCAGGGGAAACAGAATGGCTACCAAATATCATGAGCCCTGTGGCCGTAGGAAGCTGCAGTGTCGCCAGGTGCAGCTTAGAAAAAAGGAGTGAATCAGGACACTACAGATTACTTATAAAACAATTTATTGTGCCAAAGTTGTGACATTTCGGCCGATGCAATGGCCTCAAGTGTCAGTGCCACTAACACTTGAGAGGCCGTTGCATCGGCCGAAACACAGCAACTTTGGCACAATAAGGCTGCGCTTATTGTGCCGGCAACGCGATATCGTGTCAAAACAAATGTAGTGCCGCCGTCACATGCGCTTGTAGTAAGCGCGACGTGACGGCTTGGTCGTGATCGATGGCAGTCATCTCAATACGATTTTTCCAGCAACCATAGCCTGACGTCGCTTTCGCCGGCACTATAAGCGTAGCCTAAATTTGTTTACAAGAAATCTGTAGTGCTCTGATTCACTTGTGTTGGGTGTTTTTTTTTTTTTATTTTTTTTTTTTTTCCTCTCTGCAGTCACTAGATTACTAACAAGTTTTCCCTGCACCAGTATTTGTATCATTTAATATTATTTACTTATGGTGTGCAGCATATAACAGTCAGCTGCAGCTTCCCATGAGACTTCAATTTAAAAAATAAAAAGCAGCAATACTGGAAACTTCACCTCTACGTGTAAATGGTCCAGAAGCTCTGGGGGACCCTCGCAGTTCCCGTTTGTTTAAGTTTCTAATGGTGCTTTAATGCAGCAATTGCTTGAGTAGCTGGAACAGACTTGGGTCATTGAACATCTGGAGTTCAGGTTGAGAGGAATGTGAAGAATCTGGGTGTATCCTAAATACTCCTCTCCATTCCTGTGCTAGAAAAAGTTCAAGGAGATATATAAATATTTGATTCTTGCACCAACACAATGAATTTGTCCTTGCTGTTTTTGGAGTCTGGCTGTCTAATATGAACAACTCTGACAGCCTTTACTCTACACTAAAGTGACTTTCACTTGGAAAAACTCCCGTTACCTCCATCCCATTCTTTAAAATGTCCATCTTGTCATGAAAAATGATCTTCAGTGAGATGCATTCATTATCTTGGTCACTATTTTTAACAGGTTGACAAATTATGAAATAATAATTTCCCTGTGATGTGGTAGGGGAAAGCAATGGAGCTTGCACAATGCTTGTAGAAAAGGGGAACAGGCCTACACATGTGTACATGCTTGCTCTGATTTAACCCAATAAATCACTTTATGGATGCACAAGCCCCATAAGCTTTGAAATTGTTTTTGAAAACTTTTCTAATGTGTGTTTTTGTTAAAAAAAAAAATATTTATTAAATATAACCCAAATCATGGACTGGAGCTCAATCTAATACATGTATCAATGTAGCAGATCTGACTTTTATTTTTATGTCATTCTGTATCAACACTGCTATCAAATGCAATAAACTTATTCTGAAGTTGTGATGTTTTATCTGTGGGAATAATGATGCCTTCTACATATATAAAGCTATAACCCATGGAACATTACTTTGAAACCATTTTTTGGTAATTGTGTCAGTTAACAGATTCTGAAAATTAAGTTTTAGATTTTTAAATAAATTGTAAGAACTTAAACTTTCATGCCTTTTTTACACAAGGAATTTTTGTTTTTATGCACATTCTATTCTTTTAACCTTATACAAGCATACCCCGGTTTAAGGACACTCACTTTAAGTACACTCGCGATTAAGTACATATCGCCCAATAGGCAAACGGCAGCTCACGCATGCGCCTGTCAGCACGTCCTGAACAGCAATACCGGCTCCCTGCCTGTACTGAAGCTGTGCGCAGGCGGGGAGACTATAGAGCCTGTTACACATGCGTTATTTACATCAGTTTTGCTCATATGACGATTGCAGTACAGTACATGCATCGATAAGTGGAAAAAAGGTAGTGCTTCACTTTAAGTACATTTTCACTTTACATACATGCTCCGGTCCCATTGCGTACGTTAATGCGGGGTATGCCTGTACACACTGATTTTATTTATTTATTTTTTTAATTTTATTTATTTTTTTCTACTTCAATAGCTACGTAAAAAGAGAATCTGATCTTAATGCAGCCCAAGCCAGGCTTCGAGAAATTGAAGGTCTTCTCAACTCCAAAAATGCTGCGCTGGCCACAGCACAGGGTGACCAGAAATCACTGGAGGGAGAAGTGGAGGACTTGCAGGCTCAGATTGCACAGGTGGGTCTGTTACAGCCTTGTCACTGCTTTGCAGCCGAGATCTTGTATAGGAAGATACTTTAACAAATGCTCTCTTAATCCAGTTACTGTAAATCCAGCATTCATTTGTATGTGTCATGAAGCACAAAAATACAAAATGCCATTTTGCAACTTTGTTAAAGTCAAATACGTCTGAAGCCCTTTTCTGGCTAAATACATTGCATACAAATATTTTTTTGCTTCCCTGGTATAACTTGCCCATTTCTAAAACCCATGGTTAAAAAAATTTCAGTCTCGTAGCAATACATGTGGGTATTTCTCTAATGGCAATGGGTAGAGAATAGGCTTACTGCTGGATTTATTTCCCCTTATTCTGTATGCGGCAAGTGCTAAGAGTTCTGAATTTTCTTAAGGTGCAGAAAATTATCGCATAAGCCTAAACGGGAAGAAGCAATACATAAACATTCCCTTTTATTTAAATTTGTAGTTCACCAAACCAAATGTTGCGAATGGTGATAAGTTTCAGATTTAAACCTATGTGATTTGCCTTTAAAAAGTAACATTAGATCATTGTTGTCATTTATCCACTTTAAGTGTTCTGACAATTGTAAACCATGTAACCTGAAATTTAAACCCGAAGTGCCTGTGCTCTTCACCCCTCTTTCCTAATTGATCCACACTGTTGAACACCCACACCATATGCGAGGATCAGTGACAATACACAATTGCCCAGTTTTTTAGCCTAACAAAATAAACGTATCACTAATTCTAGATCGCTCCAGTCAAAAAAAATTCAACTGCGCTCGTGTGAGGGCAGAAGTGCTCCTAGAAATGTACAAGCTAGCGGATGTGACACTTGAAAAGATGCATCCCAAGGGAATCCTAAAAATTTGTTTTGGTACAGTGAATTTTGTTAACCAAGTTGTCTATTGTCTTTGTAGTGTGTTATTGGATATTTCTGTCTTTCAGCTTGAATCCTCTTTATCATTTGAGAGGAAACAGTGTGGGGAAGAAACCTTGTGCAAGGTAGATCTTGAAAATCGCTGTCAGAGCCTCAGTGAGGAGCTTGAATTCCGTAAAAACATCTACGCGGAGGTAATTTCTGTGACGCGCCTATCTCCGTGTGAAGCCAAAACCTGCCTAGTCAGAAGTATTTTAACAATTTCAATGAGCTGGCTATAGATTTTGAATTGACGTTTACCTTCATTAGAAGGGGTTGAACTAGATCAGGCCTACACAACATGTGGCTCGCCCGGACTCACTTTGCGGCGGCTGGTGCGGCGATCTCCATTCTTCTCTCCTCCCTTCCCCCCCCCCCCCCCTCTAAACATTTGCCCCTGCAGGTCCTGAAAAAAATGGCTGCGCGGTGTCAAATGCCACCGCAACGCAATTCCCCCCCCCCCCCCCCCACGACCTGCAGCAGAGACAGTACAATTTTCAGGGGAGAAGACGGAGATTGCCGCACCCCGCCGCCGATAAGAGTTGTGAGGGTGGGGGCGTAATTTTAAAGTGTGGCCCAAATCTGCTTTCCTTTGAGCAGTTTGGGCCGTTTCACTTTATAGATTGTGCAGACCTGTACTAGATAATCCTAGAATGTGTAGCTCCAACTTCTGTATTTTTAATGAACATCTAAAAGTATAAAACTTCGCCGTAAGTTTACATTTGGTGTTCTGGTATCTTATTTAATTTCCACCTATTTAACATGGAACATTACCAATAAATATATTTTAACTGCGACAACCTAATCTCCCTTTGTGTCGATTTTATATGGGAGATTCCCGTTATCGCAGTATTTCGGGGTGCTGACTCCTGTGGTCAGTGGATGTGCAGTGAGCACAGCTCTGATGTACCCCTCCTCCATGCCTCCCGCCCATTCTTGCTTCTGGATGCATACTGACGCAGGAGGAACATTAGGCAGTGCGAGTGCATGAGATCCTCTCTGCACTTGTTTCGACACTGTCTTCCCTTAACCACCGCCCCCCCCCCTCCCTCCATGTCTACACATCATCCATACTTGCCTACACTGCTTCCATCACCCGAACATCTCCCTCTTCTCTCCCCCCCCCCCTCGCACCCAGATACTTCCATTTAAGAACACATTTCATTTACAAAATTACGACTTTTTTTGTTTGTTTACACAATTAAGAATGTACAGCAAGGCCCTGCTTTTTGGCGATCCGACGTATAGAGATGGAGGCCGCCATTTCTGCGTATGCGCAGAACGGGCTAGTCTGCTGTCGCGCATGCGCAGAACGGGCTAGTCTGGGGTCGCGCATGCGCAGAACGGGCCAGTCCGGGGTCGAGCATGCGCAGAACGGGCCGGTCCGGGGTCGCGCATGCGCAGAATGGGTTTTTTTTTTTGCCGATGTTGCGCATGCGTAGAACGGCACATTGCCGGTCTGCGCATGCGCACATAACGAAAATCGCCGGTTCCGCTTTCCGGCGATTTTGCATTGCGGCGCGTCCTTAGAACGGAACCCGCCGCACGACTGGGGCCTTGCTGTATTAAATTGAGGTAATATCCAAGTGTAATGGGATGAGAGTGATGGAGCAGTATAGGTGAGAATGTGACGTGCAGACATGGGATGTGTTGGAAGGCAGGGCCGTTTGTTCTAGTAAATCTAAAGAGCATTTATTTTGATAACATTGTATTTATAGCTGCAAAAAAAATCTTTTTTGACTTTCAAACATTTTGCCATAAATGTGTTATGGGAGTTAATCTCCCAACCCTATTACATGTAAGCCTTGTTATAATCTGACAGAAGGTCTTGTTTTTCCTTCGGGTTGTAACAGTATTTTCAAAGCACAATTCATTCTTGCATGCTTGGGTATATTGTATAAGGACATCCCAGTTGCGCTTCATGTTGAATTTAAGAAGTTGCTTTGAATGTGCTTGATTTCTATGCGGTCTGAATGGTTGGTGTTCCCTACAGGAAAGCAAGGAGACTAGGAGAAGACAGGAGACCCGCTTGGTGGAGGTGGATTCTGGTCGCCAAGTGGACTATGAATATAAACTTGCCCAGGCACTTATTGACCTGAGGGAGCAGCACGATGCACAAGTTAAATTGTACAAAGAAGAACTTGAGCAGACCTACCATGCTAAGGTTGGTTTATGAAGCACACCTTTAATTAGTGTTTTTGATTTTGTCTGAACTCCCAGGGGAATATTTGCTATGTTCTTACAGACTTTGGGTTTAAAGCACTGGCTCAAAACAATGGGAACTACTAGTTTAGACAACTGTCTTCATGTTTTCCCATAGCCTTTAGGAAAATTGCTAAAGTTGAGGTATGATTGCATTTCCCTATTAAGTATTCAATTCCGGTGCGGTTGTTACACCATCTGTTAGTAAAATGTCCTGGGTTGGTGCTCTTCCTCATTTTTGAGGTGCGTTACAGTTTTTTTTTTTTCTTTCTCACAACCCTCCCTTTTTCAGTTGGCAAACGCAAAGATGTCATCTGAAATGAACAGCTCTGCTGCCAACAGCACCCGGGAGGAGCTCATGGAAGGTCGCCTGCGCATCGACGGCCTCACCTTCCAGCTTTCGGAGCTGCATAAAGAGGTAAATGATTATATACTTAAACAGTGGGCTCATTTATTTTCAAACCCTACAGTGTTGTAGGGAATGACTTCCATGGGTACAATAGAAAAACCTCTATTGGGCTTTGTTTTATGTATGTTGAAACTGAAATGTGCAATATTGGTAGTGCATTGATTATTGGTAATCTACCCACGGAGCATGAATTACCGAGATGACTGAACGTGTGACCTGGGTTGCTGGTTTTCTATAACGTGACTCACAAAGGCAGCAGAATAAAAAATGACAACCTCCCTCAAGACTTCACAGCTTCAATTTGCTTGAAATATTCCAAGAATCAATAACAAAGCTTGGTCTGCGACGCTTGTTCCCTTGAGCAGCGTGACCTGGTGGACTCCAGGCAGCGCGCCATGGGGTTGCGGGGGCACGTCCATGACGTCACCCGGCTGTTTCGCCCTCATTGGCTGAATCGCCGCTGTGACGTCGCCACTAGCAAAGACTAAATCGGTCTTTGCAAAATGTCAGCGCATTGTGCCGTACCTTGTGTGCGCCACGCACGCTTCCGCAGCCACTGGGGACCGAGCCTTATTCTTTACCTAGCACTACAATTAATTTACTCTTGAGTCGAGCTGCCTGTAATTGCTCTGTATGGCAAGGTGCTGCTTGTGTTGACGTTGATGGTGGTGGGTGTTCAAACTGGTGATTTAAAGTTGCTTAGATAACACAATGTCCTAATGTTCCTGGCAGTCCCGAGCATGGCACGATCGGATGCAAGAGCTGGAGGAAATGCTGGCTAAAGAAAAGGATAATTGTCGTAGGATGCTGGCAGACAGGGAGCGGGAAATGGCTGAAATAAGAGATCAGATGCAGCAGCAGCTCACGGACTATGAGCAACTTCTGGATGTCAAGCTGGCACTGGATATGGAAATTATGGCATATAGGAAGCTGCTGGAAGGTGAAGAAGAAAGGTAAGCTGCAGTGAGCTTGGCCTGTGAACCAGTTGTATATTAAAGCAGTTTTCCCTACAAAATTCCTCCTCCCTTTTTACCACAGGGGGAAGCGAGGGTCTCTGCTGCATGTTAGCGCTGGGAACATCCTGGCTCCGGAGTTTACTAAAGAAGGGGCTCCTGGTTTCTCTCAGGGAAATCAAAATGGAGATTTGAAGCTCCCACGTCACACAGGCCAATAGAAAGCCGTGAGATTAGCCAAGACTTCCTACTGGCACCTGTGACGCAGAGGATTTAAACCAGGAGTTACTGGCGGGCACCTTGCTAAGTATTTCGGGAACTAGAAGGTCACACGGAGTGGAAATTAACGTGGTTCTTCCAAAGACCCCCTGCTTCCCACCCATGTGTTGATATACATACAAAAGGGACCCCAGAAATGCTAGAACATTGACAAAATAATGAAATACAAAAGTATAGGGCTACTTTTAAAAGATTAGTGTAGTACTCTGAATAAATCTAGTCTGGGACCAAATAAACAAAAATCTAATTCAACTGATGTATGAGGAATATTAAGATTTTATTGCCACTTCTAAGCTATCGAAATAAAGTGCCGCATTAATATATGCTGGAGCCAGCAGGTTCACAGCTAAAGAAATACTAATGTCTGTACTTGAAATAAATACAAGCTTACTATAATTAACCAGTGAATGTGTTGCAAGTAGCATGGTTTAAATTGTAATAGACATTGTCTGAAGAATTTTACATTAATTATGCAATCTCTTTTTAATGAAACTAATATGCAAGGACTTTTTATTCATATTGTATTCCTAAAATGTCTTCAGGCTGCAGCTATCTCCTAGCCCATCTTCCCGTGTAACCGTGTCTCGGGCGTCTTCAAGCCGCAGTGTCCGCACCACTAAAGGGAAGAGAAAGCGGGTTGATGTGGAGGAATCGGAGGCCAGCAGCAGCGTAAGCATCGCTCACGCTGCCTCTGCCACTGGGAACGTGTGCATCGATGAGCTGGATGTGGATGGCAAATTTATCAGACTTAAGAACAATTCTGAGCAGGTAAGTCTTGTTGCGTGGACAGGTTTCTCTGGATTTCTACCACCACTGTGTACTGTTGACAGGAAGTATTTGCTATTTTAGGTGATCGTTTTGGCCGGGGGGGAGAATTAACACTTTTGGTGTGGTTTCATTTTCCATTCTTTATTGACCTGATCTAATGTTTTATTCACAGGATCAACCCATGGGAGGTTGGGAAATGACCAGAACGATTGGAGAAACATCTGTGAATTACAAGTTTACCTCAAAATATGTACTCAAAGCCGGCCAGACTGTTACAGTAAGTGCATATTGCTTTTAACAAGCATTTCTCTTGGTCGCAATGCATTGTCTGCTTGAAATGTAAATCTAGTGTAACAAACTGGCAGCTGGTTGCTGGTTTAGATTACAATGTTTGGTTGGGTTGAAATGGATTTGACCCTTAGAATATTTGACCAGGTTAATTCCATATTCTTTCCTAGTGATGGTATGTGTATTTGAAATTGTATTTATTTTTTATTATCTTCAAACCAAAACAGATCTGGGCTGCAAATGCTGGAGTCCCTGCAAGTCCCCCATCTGACCTCATATGGAAGAACCAGAACTCTTGGGGCACTGGTGAAGATGTGAAGGTCATCATTAAAAATCCGCAAAGAGAGGTATGGTCCACCATTCTTTACACCAAAATATGGAGGTGTATGCACAGATGCAGTTGTATTTAAGGGCCGCTTTCCACTTATAATGCAGCACCTGGTTTTGAAATTTCTGGTCACATTTAAAGACCTTGCGTAATATCTTGGTTTGTAAATCACTTGCTGCTTTTTGTTTGTAAGGCCAGTAGGTGGCATGTCACTTTTAGAAATTTCTATAATTGTAGAAAGATGGGCTTTAAGAATTATTTGGACTATTGGACGTTTCACAAACCGGAAGACTTCATGATCGGGGTGGAAAGGTACACTTTTTTTATTTTTTCTCTTTGTATCTTAGGAAGTAGCTCAGAGAACAACAGTCTATACAACCACTTTAACTGAAGAGGAGGAACTGGAGGAAGAAGAGGGAGTGGAAGCAGCTGAGGAAGAATTTAACCATCAGCAGGTAGTGGCTTTTTTTTATAGAGCATGAATCCATTCAATACTATAGTCTTGTCTTATGCTGCCTGTATACTTTACTATAGGAGGCAAAATAGTCTAATGTAATATGCCTACAACACAAGGGAATGTGATTGGAGTAATAAATCCAACTCCCATTTTCCCCCAAGAAACGGACGTATCCAAAACAGTGGCACATTTGTCCATGGTGGTCTGGATTGTATGGTACAGATGCAGCATCTTGTATGTATCGGCTACCGCAGAGCATGCACTGGTGCAGAGTTGACCATCCGCGGCACAGTACATAGCCGGGGGTAATGGTCCATCAGGATTAACACAGTGAGTCCCTGCTTCTGAATGGGACTCCCGCTGTGTGAATACTACCGAACTGCATCAGTCTGGAAGAGACTTGCGGTAAGAACAGACCAAATCGGTCACACTCCCTGCACGCCTCCAACAGGTGATCGCGCTGCTTTTATTTTAAATGTTGAAGCAAGAGGTCGCCAGAGCTCAACAGCATTTATTTAAGTTGGGGACCCCTTCTTCATACCCTGTATGGAGTGCTAGTATCTCCACCAAGTTTACATTCTCCCGCGTCATGGCCCACGTGACTGGGACATTTTAAACAATGCAGGGAGAGACCGGTCCTGTAACTCAAAAAAGCAGGGGGTCCCCGGAGCTGAAATTTATGTGGTTCAACTCGGGAGACCTGCTTCAATACTGTTATTAAAATAAAAGCGGCTTCATTGCCTTAGCAGCTAGCCGCTAAGGTAATGAAGGGGTTAAACAAAGTACCTGGTTTATTGGGGATAGAGGGGGGGGGGGGTGAAGGGGGTAGTTGCCCCAGGGTGGGCGTTTAGGCCTACCAGGAAGGTTGCGGGAGGAGTTTAAACCCCTTCATTACCTTGACGGTAGTAACCCCGCTACCCCCCTTCCCTGAGAGGTCTAACCACCCACCCCAGGGCAACTACCCCTTTCTCTTACTCCCAATAAACAAAATACAAATACACCCAATGATTGCCAGTGTGGTTACCTATGCCCTCAATGGGCGCAAAGAACCCCGATGGCTGCATACTACCCACCCAAACACGTACATTAATGGGCAAAATCCGTATTATCCAGATCTGGTTAATAGCGCTTTTGCCAGTTTAAAAATAAAACATTACCCAGCCAGCATATAGTAAATAGAAGCTGTACTTGCCCCTTCCAGGAGGAAATCAGTCCTAGTCTTCACTGGACACAGACGTGAAATAAAAATGAACTACTGACCCGCAACCCCGTAATCACCGTAGCGGTTATTAACCGCTATGGTAATTAAGGGGTTAACACCCACCCCCCCACCCGGGAAACCTGCTTTTTATTTTAACACATTATTGAAGCAGTGGGTCTCCAAAGCTGAACCACATTATTTTCAGCCTCGGAGACCCCCTGCTTCCTGAGTTACAGGCCCCGGTATGGGGTGTCAGTATCTCTGCATTGTTTAAATCTCCAACTGGGAGATTTGAACATGGCGGAGATTCCAGCACCCCCATACCGGGGCCTGTAACTCAGGAAGCAGGGGGTCCCTGAGGCTGAATTAATGTGGTTCAGCTCTGGAGACCCCCTTCAATAATGTGTTGATAAAATAAAAGCCGCCCGATCGCCTGTTAGAGGCGCGCAGGGAAAGGGACCAATTCTGTCTTGCTGCACGTCTCTTCCACACTGGCACAGCCCGGTAGGATTCACACAGCGGGCGTCACATTCAGATGCAGGGATGCCTGCTGTGTTAATTCTGATTGGCCATTAGTCTCTCTACTGGCACTCTGCAAGCACACAGGCATAAATACTGTGTCCATAGCGAATTTCATGAGGACAGTGGCCGACCAAAAGGCTGCATCTTGTATCTTTTTGTAGGGAAATAAATAACACTAGTGCAGACCGTAAAAGTATCTCTTCTATCCGTAAAAAAAAAACACCTTGCATACTGTAAGCGTTCAGTTTAGATCTTTAAAATGAGCGCACGGTGAACTCCATGGGATCGGAGGCTTTCCTCTCGCGTGGATGCTGGCATCTGGTGGTCAAGCTTCCAACTTCTGGGTACGGGTCCCAGATGTCTCACTCCCTGGTGCAGATGAGTCTCTCCCTTCTTGGATTTGGATGAACCACTCTCTGCGTTTTCACAGCTTTATGGCTTTGTCAGTGTTTGAGCCTCATCCTTTAAAACTTTTCTTCTATGCCCTGTATTTCTATCTCTTTGGTCAGAGATTCCTATTGACACAAGTGTGCGCATTAATTTCCCAGCTTTGTTTAATCACAGCCCCTCAAGATATCAGATCCAGATCTCAATTCTTGACATAACATTCTATCTTGAAATTGATAGGTTTAATGCAAAAACTGCAACTCATTTCTATAATTATGAGGTTGCTATTGTTTTATATAGCTGGACTTGATAAGGGTATAAACATTTTTATATAAATATATAATAGTTCAAATGTATACCAATCATCTGTGCAAACCTCAGTTGTCCAGAAAGTGAACATTTCAGATGCATCACAACATTTCTTTGGATCAGCATCATATTTTATATACTATTCTTAGAGCAAGAAAAATCTAGTAACAGTATATTTTACCATAACTCTGTCTAATATAGGAAAGAAATGCAATGTGTGCACTACAGTGTTAAAACCCAATATACTAGGATTACACATGGTTACAAAAAAATATCCTAAAATTATTTGTGAATGAACACTAGGCGATCTGAACAAATGTCTCTCATATGCCCAGCTTCACTCAAATTCTCAATTTCTCAAACCAGGATTCTTAATAACATCATGATAAAACAGAAACAAGGGGAAGGATAAATAAGAAAGTAGGCATCAAATAATAAAATCCAGGCAAATCCAGAAATGTAAAAAAAAAAAAACAATCTAACAATGTGGAAGAAGATAATTGCCACATTCCATCCCAACAATTTTAAAATCTAGTTACATAGTTGCATATTAGATGAGGTTGAAAAAAGACATGCGTTCAACATATGCTAAATTTAGACAGATACTTTATCCTATATCTATACTTATTGATCCAGAGGAAGGCAAACACAAAACCCCAGTATCATATCATCCAATAATATCTCATAAGGGGATAAATAAATTCCTTCTTGACTCCAAGAATTGGCAATCGGATTAATTCCTGGATCAACATCCTACCCTTGTATACTTATTTGGTATATCCCTGTGTACCTTTCCCATCTAAAAAGATGTCCAACTTTTTTTTTTTTAAACAAATCTATTGTATCTGCCATCAGTCTCCATGGGTAATGCTGGTGAAATTTCCTTTCCTCCAACCTTAAGGGATGACCCTGAGTCCTTTTTACTGCCTGTGGGATGAACAGTTCTTTTTGAAAGCTTTTTGTACTGTCCCGAATATATTTGTATATAGTTATCATATCCCCTCTTAGACGCCTCTTTTCTAATGTAAATAAATCTAATTTAGCTAGCCTCTCCTCATAAGTTAGAATGTCCATCCCCTTTATTAATTTGGTGGCTCTTCTCTGCACTCTCTCGAGTTCCATAATGTATTTTCTTAGGATTGGTGCCCAAAATTGTACTCTATATTCAAGGTGTGGTCTTACTAGTGCTTTTGTAAAGGGGCATAATTATGTTTACTTCCCTTCCATCCATTGCCTGTTTGATGCAAGATAAGATCTTGTTTGCTTTTGCAGCTACTGCATGACTTTGGGCACTATTGCTATGCCTGCTGTCTACAAGCACTCCTAAATCCTTCATCAAGGATTTCCCCAATATATCTCCATTTAATTTGTAAGTCGCCTTTTTATTCTTGTATCCCAAATGCATAACCTTACATTTATCTGTTAAACTTCATCTGCCATTTACCTGCCCACGTTTCCAGTCTCTCCAAGTCCTTCTGAAGAGAAATTACATCCTGCTCTGATTCTATTACCTTACACAATTTAGTATCATCAGCAAAGATGGAGACTTTGCTCTCGATCCCAACCTCAAGGTCATTAATAAACAAGTTAAAAAGCAGGGTTCCCAGTACCGATCCTTGAGGTACTCCACTCACGACTTTAGCCCAACCTGAAAAAGTTCCATTTATGACAACCCTCTGTTGTCTGTCCTTTAACCAGTTTTCAATCCAGGTGCATATATTATTACTGAGTCCAATTTTCTTTATTTTGTACACCAACCTCTTGTGTGAAACCGTATCAAATGCCTTTGCAAAATCTTAGTAGACCACATCAACTGCATTACCCTGGTCTAAATTCCTACTTACCTCCTCAAAGAAACAAATAAGGTTATTTTGGCAAGATCTATCCTTCATAAATCCATGCTGACTATTACTAATAATTTTGTTTTCCATTAGGTATTCCTGAATATTATCCCGTATTAAACCTTCATGTAGTTTCCCTACTATTGAAGTCAGACTTACAGGTCTGTAATTTCCCGGTTGTGACCTAGCTCACTTTTTAAATATAGGCACCACATCTGCTTTACGCCAATCTTGTGGTACTGAGCCTGTGGAAATGAAGTCCTTGAATATTAAATATAATGGTTTTGCTATTACTGAGCGTAACTCCTTGAGAACTCTTGGATGTATGCCATCAGGGCCAGGTGCCTTATTTACTTAAATTTTTTCAAGTCGCTTATGAACTTCTTCCTCAGTTAACCAATTGTTCATTAATATGGAGGTTGTGGCTTCCTCCTGCGGCACTACTATTGAACTTGATTCTTCCCTGGTAAACACAGAGACAAAGAATTTGTTTAATACCTCAGCTTTTTCCTTATCTCCAATAATCTGCCTACCCATCTCACACTGAAAGGGTCCTATATTTTCTTTTCTCATTTTTTTGTTAAGGTACTTGAAGAACTTTTTAGGGCTGACCTTACTTTCTATTGCAATCCTTTTTTCATTATCCATTTTTGCTAATTTGATTGCCCTTTTGCAATTTTTGTTACATTCCTTATTCTGATACGATGTCTCTGTCCCTTCTGACTTAAAGAATCTAAACGCCTTCCTCTTCTTGTCCATTTCCTCCCCTACCTGTTTATTTAGCCACATTGGTTTTGACTGATTTCTTTTATACTTATTACCCAAGGGTATACACTGATAAGTGTGTTTTTCTAACAATGTTTTAAAGACTGCCCATTTATCTTCTACATTTTTCCCTGCAAAAACATCATCCCATTGTATTACTACTAGATTAGACCTCAGTTTATTAAAATCTGCCTTTCTAAAGTTTACGGTCTTTGTTGAACCCAAGAAATCTGTTTGTTTTTTTTATAATTTATTTCAAGTGAGACCATGTTATGATCACTGTTACCCAAATGTTCCAGGACTTGAATATTTGTTATTACTTCTACATTGTTATGACCAAATCCAGAACTGCCCCTCTCCTGGTTGGTTCCTCAATAATTTGGGTCATATAATTGTCTTTAAGCACCCTCAAAAACCTGTTTCTTTTTGTTGTAACGCTAATCTCATTGCCCCAGTCTATTTCTGGATAATTAAAATCCCCCATTATGCAAACATGACCCAGTTTTGATGCCTTCTCCATTTGCAAAAGTATTTTAGCTTCCTCAATCTCACAGATATTTGGTGGTTTATAGCATATTCCCACAAACATTTTCTTTATACTTTTACCTTCACTGCTAATTTCTATCCACAAAGTCTCTACATTTTCATCATTCCCTTCATAGACATCGTCCCTTATAATAGGTTTTAGATCCGGTTTAACATATAAACATACTCCACCTCCCCTTCTATTTGCTCGATCCTTCCGAAAAAGAGAATAGCCCTCTAAATTAACTGTCCAGTCATGATCCCACCATGTTTCAGTAATGCCTATGATATCATACTGCTCCCTTGCAGCTATTAATTCAAGCTCCCCCATTTTATCTGTCAGGCTTCTTGCATTAGCAAGCATGCATTTCAGGTTTTTTTCAGCCTGTACTATTATCTTATCTGCTCCTTCCTTTCTGCGCCCACTTGGTTTAGTCTTTAGAAGTTTTCTAGTATTATCTGTATTTACTATGGGTGTCTCACTGCTGGTCAAACTCGCATTTGCCCCATACCACCTTGTATCCTCTATTCCATTTAGTTCATTATCTGTTTCATTACCCTCCCCCCTCCATCCTAGTTTAAAATCTTCTCCAACCTTTTTAGCATTCTCCTCCCCCAAGCACAGAAGATCTCTCTTCATTGAGGTGCAATCCGTCCTTAGAATATAGATGGCACCTCTCAGAAAAGGAGTCCCAGTGCTGTAAAAACCCAAACCCCTCCTTCCTGCACCACTTTCTTAGCCATGCATTAACCTCCCTGATCTCTGACTGTCTCCCTGCGGTAGCACATGGCACTGGTAGTATTTCAGAAAATACTACCTTTGAGGTCCTTGCCTTAAGCTTTTGGCCTAGATCCCTGTAATCATTTTTAAGACACCCCCCCCCCCCCCCCCATCTTTCTCTAACTTTGTCATTGGTGCCAACGTGTACCAAGACCGCCGGGTCAATCCCAGTCCCCCCAACAATCTGTCTACCCGATCCGCAATGTGCCGCACCCGGGAGACAACAAACTGTTCGGTTCATGCAGTCCCGGCAACAGATTGCCCTATCTACCTTCCTAATAATGGAGTCCCCTACCACCACAATCTTTCCTTGTATCTGAGCATCCTGAGTCCCCACTGTGCTGGAGGAACTATTCCCCTGGCTGCTAGAGGAATTAGTCTCCCCCAGCCTTGCCATTTCTGCCCCGAGATTCCCAATATCTTCACTCAACATGGCAAATCTATTGGGATGTGTCGGCTCACAAACTACCTGCCTCTCCCTATTGCCCCTACTTCCCCTTCTGTCACCCAGCTACCTACCTGCTCCTCACTAACAGCGCCATGAAACGCATGTTTAAAAATCCTCAAATTTTGAGGAAAAAATAAATGCTATATCACAAGAAAAGCCCTAATTTCAAAGTCTACATGAAGCCCTGCTGGAATGTGTACCCAATTGGTAAATCCAGAAGGTGTCGTTCAGTGTGCCGATCGCCTCCAATGAGGCAAAACATTCTCTATCCCCATGTATTCAAGTCCCGTAGGGTTCCGACTCATGGCAGACGGCAAAATGCTTTGACACATGGTCATCTATTTTTCTTTATTTTTTTCCTCCTGATGTTACTTATTCTCAAAGGCATGCGGTTTTTCTTGTATATTAGTGTCCACATGGGCCAACACAGGCATCATGGTCAGTTCTTCCATTTTTGTTGCCACTTTGAATTCTTTCCCTGTTGCGTTTGACTTTAAATAATTTGTTTTTAAAACTGAATTTGCATGTTCTGCAATCAACCTTTTGGGCACATCTAATCAGTTGTTTTTTTATTTTATCCATCTTTAGAGCACTTGTTGCTAGTTTATTTGATTTGGGGTCTTTTTGAAAAATTGGTTTGTTTCATATGTAATTTTTTTTTAAATTGGATCATTTTTCAATACATGCCAGTGTTTGTTCAGAATCCTCCTTATACTGCTGGCTTCTACATTGTATGGTGTAATTAATAAAAGCTATACCTCCTATTTTGGCACTTGACTGTTTTGCTTTACCTGCTTTCAAAAATGCCTGTCTACCCAGGGCTATTTTGTTCATGGCTTCATCTCATTTTGTTCTCTTGTAGTCTCGTCTCGTTCTAAGAACCCCATTGTTGGGATTTCTGACTGTTGCAGGATTTCTTTTTATCCTTCTATATTGCCCAAATGGAATGGTTTCAACTCATTTGGGATGGTGACAACTTGATTATAATATAAAATTGTTGTCTACCATTTAGAAAAGTTTTGGTCACATATATTATGATATCCAAAAAATCTATTTCAATATTGCTCATTTTGGAGGTAAATCTGAAGTTTAAACTATTTTCATTCATTAGATTGAGTCATTCAGGCTCTCTGACCCTCCCTTCCAAATTAAAAGGACATCATCCATGTACCTCCGCATGTGACCAGGTTTGTGTCGAGCCCTGCAAGTGACTAAATAGTTATCCTCCCATGAAAATAAGCGGAGTTCACAAAGCTCCACCTGATATTGCGCTTAAAAGTTGATGGATTGTGAGGAGTACATTATATAAGATAAATATCTTTATGCAACGCCCCTGAATATAGCTCTAAAGGAAGGCAGCTGAATCGCCCAGGTATCTCAAATATCATTGAGCGCCGGTGCAATATATATTCACTTAGGACTAAATTAAGGCTCCTTCTCCCTCTTTAGCCCCCACACCCCCTATTTTAGGGTCTGGAACTTCTGGGGAAAATCTATCAAAATTCACACAAAGGGAAAACTATGGTGGTTTCAGTAACATTTGCTCAAGTTTCAAATGTCTAAACTGCCTGCAAATATCAATCTGCAAATTTAATTTTGTTAGACCCGCTAATAACTTGTGGCTTCCATTGACACATTTTACTCCTCTACACATCTCCCACTGGTCCTCTACTTCAAAGGCTAGCACCAGCGACATGGCTACTTGCCCTCTACCAGAGGGAACCAACCATGTTTTCACCATAAAAGCTATGCAGTGTTGAAGGAAAACGATCACTCTTTATTTTTTTTTGTTTGTTTTTTACAGGGAGCAGAGAATAGAAACTGTGCAATCATGTAGAATCATCATCCCTTCAGCTGATCGTGGCCTACAGATCTGAGCCTTCTGGAAGCACAACATTATTTTTCTATCGGGGTACACTTTTAACATGTCAATATTGACTGCCTTAATTTCTTTTATATTAAAAATAAAAAAAAACGCAAGGACATTTTGTACTAGCAACCACCTGTAACTTGCAAAATGTGAATTGACGACTAGTTTGTGCACTGTCTGGCTCTTGAGGACTGATCCTGGAAGTGACATGTCACTCAATGTGGTTAAAGCCACACTGCTTTTTGTTTGCCACCTGTCGGTTGTATACAACTATACAACGGTGCTGTTCCATATGAGCAATATGGAATGTCGATGCTTCCAACTTTTGTACTGACTCACTTTTATTTTTTTTCTACTACCAAGAAATCAAAATTTGAATTTTTTTCTATAAAACTGTTAAGGAGTTATTTGAATTGAGAAAAAAATGCAGCTGTTTTATTGAACATTTTAGGTTTGTGTGTTGGGTGATTATTGTAGTTTTTTTTTTTTTTTAAAGATAATGAAACCATTGTTTACCTACGTAAAATGACAGAAATAAAATGTTTTTAATGGAGTGTGTATACTGCTTTGTTTGCGGTTGTTGAGTATTTTGAATGAAATTGTTGTTTTTTTAAAAACAAAAAACAAATGCGCTGTTGTACAGCAGAGTGAAGGACAGGACCTGACTTTGCGCACAGTCCTGTTTAGCTTGCCGCTTGAGTAGTAGTTTGTCCCATGTTTCTTTTAGTGCTTGCATGACATTAGACCTGAAATTGAAGGGCCTAACTTGCTATGCACATAAAATGTCACCCCAAATTTTTTTTTGCCGTACCCTTGTCAACAGAATAAAACTGAAGCTCTACTCCATGTGAACTGGTGCTGATGGGTTCATCGTTGCAGTTTATGCTGCTCCCTTTACACTGCTTCCCATAACATTACACAATTGACTTAATGAAGGAGTGGCTCAGTGAGTAAAAGACACTGACTGACACTGAGATTGCTACAGGGGAGCCTGATTCAATTCCCTGTGTCGGCTCCTTGTGACCTTGGGCAAGTCACTTTATCTCCCTGTGCCTCAGGCACCAAAATCATAGATTGTAAGCTCTACGGGGCAGGGACCTGTGCCTGCAGAAATGTCTCTGTAAAGCGCTGTGTAAAACTAGCAGTGCTATACAAGAACATGCTGTTATTGTTATTATTATTATGAGCAAGTTTTGTTTTCATATATTTCCACCATGTGACTACAATAGTTTTAAATTGGTTATTGGTTATTGGTGTGGCTTACTGAAATGGTTTAACCACATCATGCTGAACTTTCAACTCCTAGAGCCAGCCACCTGTAGCACCCTGTTGATGGATTTATTTGTATGACCTGGAATGTCTTATTTAGCTTAAACGCTCTACATTTGGGAACTTGGAAGATAAGCTCATGACCATTTGTTTTACGGTTGCCCATGGTAGTGGGCACTGTAGGATTAAGTCCACCCTTAGCTTGAGTAGGACAGGAAATTGAATTCTGCAGGTAGTACCATAAAAGCTGTTCTTTTGTAAAGGATTTACCAGACTGCAGCTAGTACAGTTAATCCAGGGAGCCCATGCGACCGGGCTGACCATAGATGCATCTCGGTACCCAGCGGTAACACCTGATGCGGGGACATGATGCTTTTTGCATGGTGCCCCACTTGTTTGAATAATTGATGGATAGGATTAAGGCTAATCCAGAATCTGGTACTCAAAATACCACACAAACAAATAATACAGTGATGATTAGTCCTGTTCAATGTTTTACATATACAGGTAAACCCCGTTATAACGCGCCTCGTTATACCGCGATTCGGTTATAACGCGGTTTTCCCGTGGCTCCAGATTTTTTGCACGCAGCACACTGCACGCAGCACACTGCACGCACGCAGCTCACTGCACGCGCACTGCTCACTGCACGCGCACTGCTCACTGCTCGCGCACTGCTCACTGCACGCGCACTGCTCGCGCACTGCTCACTGCTCGCGCACTGCTCACTGCACGCTCACTGCACGCGCACTGCTCACTGCACGCGCACTGCTCACTGCACGCGCACTGCTCACTGCACGCGCACTGCTCACTGCACGCGCACTGCTCACTGCAGGCGCACTGCAGGCGCACTGCTCGCGCACACTGCTCGCACTGACACTGCTCGCACTGACACTGCTCGCACTGCACACTGCTCGCACTGCACACTGCTCGCACTGCACACTGCTCGCACTGCACACTGCTCGCACTGCACACTGCTCGCACTGCACACTGCTCGCACTGCACACTGCTCGCACTGCACACTGCTCGCACTGCACACTGCTCGCACTGCACACTGCTCACACTGCTCGCACTGCTCACACTGCTCGCACTGCTCACACTGCTCGCACTGCACACTGCTCGCACTGCACACTGCTCGCACTGCACACTGCTCGCACTGCACACTGCTCGCACTGCACACTGCTCGCACTGCACACTGCTCGCACTGCACACTGCTCGCACTGCACACTGCTCGCACTGCACACTGCTCACACTGCTCACTGCTCACACTGCTCACTGCTCACACTGCTCACTGCTCACACTGCTCACACTGACACTGCACACTGCTCACACTGCACACTGCTCACACTGACACTGCACACTGCTCACACTGACACTGCACACTGCTCACACTGACACTGCACACTGCTCACACTGACACTGCACACTGCTCACACTGACACTGCACACTGCTCACACTGACACTGCACACTGCTCACACTGACACTGCACACTGCTCACACTGACACTGCTCACACTGACACTGCACACTGCTCACACTGACACTGCACACTGCTCACACTGACACTGCACACTGCTCACACTGACACTGCACACTGCTCACACTGACACTGCACACTGCTCACACTGACACTGCACACTGCTCACACTGACACTGCACACTGCTCACACTGACACTGCACACTGCTCACACTGCACACTGCTCACACTGCACACTGCTCACACTGCACACTGCTCACACTGACACTGCACACTGCTCACACTGACACTGCACACTGCTCACACTGACACTGCACACTGCTCACACTCACACTGACACTGCACACTGCTCACACTGACACTGACACTGCACACTGCTCACACTGACACTGCACACTGCTCACACTCACACTGCACACTGCTCACACTCACACTGACACTGCACACTGCTCACACTGACACTGCACACTGCTCACACTGACACTGCACACTGCTCACACTGACACTGCACACTGCTCACACTGACACTGCTCACACTGCTCACACTGACACTGCACACTGCTCACACTGACACTGCTCACACTGCTCACACTGACACTGCTCACACTGACACTGCACACTGCTCACACTGACACTGCACACTGCTCACACTGACACTGCACACTGCTCACACTGACACTGCACACTGCTCACACTGACACTGCACACTGCTCACACTGACACTGCACACTGCTCACACTGACACTGCACACTGCTCACACATACACATACACAAATCAGCCTTACCTTGGGGATGATTGGTGAGGCATGTGGCTACAGGGGGGGGGGGGGGCGCTGCGTGCCGGTGGGGGTGATGGCTGCGGGGGGCCCCGATGCTGGTGGGATGGCCTGGTGCAGCGCGGGGGGGCAGGTAGGTGGGGGTAGGTTGGCGGTACGGCCCGGGGCGGGGGGTGGGACGTCATTGTGCTGTGGAGGGATGGCGGGGCCCTGCTCTGCAGCGGAGTGGCAGGATGACCCTGCGCTACGGCGGGGCGAGGGGGCCCTGTACTGCGGCGCGAGAGCCTGTGCTGCGGCGGGGGGGTGAGCGGTCTTCTAGAGAGATCCTTTGCTGTGTGGGGGCCCGGTCCTGCGAGGGGGGGTGATGGTGCTGGGGGAGGGGAGGTGACGGTGCTGGGGATGGGGGGGTTGGTGCTGCGGGGGTCCAGGCGGCTGATCACAGCAGGCACCTGTTCCACAATTCTGCTCCCTCTCGCGCCAGAGCTTAAGCCACTTGACTTCCGGCACTGTCGATAGGGAGACCAGTGCCGGTGCAGTTTTTTTTTTTTTTTACATATATTAAATTAACGGGCACGGCTTTTTGCCCTGAGAGGGAGGGAGGAGGCATGTGGCCCGCATGTTGTGCAGGCCTGGTGTAGGGCTTCCGGACACCTTCCTTCCCTCCTCACTCCCTCCCGAACAGGCGCGCGGCGGTAATTTTTTTTAAAAATTAGCGCGACCCCGTTACTAACGCGGTGGTCTCGGGGTGGACCCCGAGGACCGCGCTATAACGGGGTTTACCTGTATTCAGCTGCAGCAGCAGAGATCACAAAGTCCATAAACGGATAGCGCAGCGTTGTGTCCACACTGTGATCGTGAAGGTATGTGAGGTATATATGCAAACTAAACCACTCTTTGATAAAGCACTTCCAGTGTGAAACATGTTAGAGGATTACCAGTACCTTTATATTTATATATATATTTTTTTTTTTTTTTACCAATTAACTTTTTGGTCACCACATCCTAGCTTTGCTATTCTGGCTGTGCACTGGCTATTTCTATTTGGGTCTCTCGCTTGTTTGAATAGCATGTTAGATGTCATGGATGAGACTGTACATATTACTGCGCTCCTCCCTATAGACGTTTGCTGCTGGTAAAAAGAGGTCTTAATTATAGAAGAACAAAGAACGATTCCTGCACTCCTTCCAATTAGGCAAAAATAGTGATCTAATGAATAAGGTTATTTTGTTAAACCCTTTTTGCCAAAGCGTTAAGCCTGCAAGCCACGTCAAGGCATAACCACATTTTTCAGGTACCTACACTTAAATATATGTAATTTATTGTGAAAAATTGACTAGTGAAAAAAAAAAAAAATGGGCCCCGAAGGGGTTAAATAAAGCATATGCTTTGGTGAGTAATACAAGGTTTTGCCAGCTTTTAATTGCATCATAGTTACCTTACTGTAGAGGAACTGGATGCACAAATTCCCTGATGTGAATATAATAAAACTTACACATATTTCTGTCATGGATGAAAGATACAGTAACTCTGAGTCAGCAGCATAACAAGTGACTAAACACAAAAGTGATAAAGATCTCAGTCAGACGAATCAGAGGTAAAATATCAGCATTTCTCAGAAGCTAAATACTGTGATTCTTTTGTCTGAATCGCTTGCTGAGAAATCAGAGTTCAATCTAGAAGTGGTTGAACCTCTAATAAAAGCAGAGGAAAACATTGGAATTAGAAGGTAAGAGAGCAGATAAATAATTTGTTGGAAGCCAAAGAACGATGTTGTCTGATCCACGAAGTGATTATGGACACAGTGTGCTCAGAATGGGCTCAGCCTGATTTAAAAAAAAAAAAACTTTACAAAAAAAATAATGATGCTCAAGAAATTCAACAAAATGTATCCTTTTGAACAAAAGTGGAAAATGGAGCCTGCAATATCTAGTTACAAGGAAAACCACCCTATCAGTTGATGATGCAGCATCATTCAAAGATGTGATGGATAACCTTCTTAAGAAATCTTATCTGGCGGCTGTCCCATCCAGCGTGCAAACCTGCGATAGCAACCATGTTGGTATCTAGCCAAGTAATATAGGGAAACTGCTGCTCACCAAAATATATGAAATAAAAAGGATACAAATACCGCGGTGCTCCTGGTTCAGGATTCTCTGTGATAATCCAATATTCAGCGAAAGGTTTAAAGAACAGGCCTCAACGGATTTTTAATACACTAATTTATTGCCAACAAAATGAGTTGACGTTTTGGCCACACATGGCCTTTCTCAAAAGCAAAATGGCATGAATGGTAAGCTCGCTTGACTCCTATTGCCACATGCCAGCAGCGCTGGTTTGGCAGCGCAGATGAGTGATCTAGTGGCGAAAGGTACTTGGTCAGCAAAAGATCAGCAGATCTGCTAGAGCTCACGGCAGTTCAGACAGAGCTAGAAGCATTTCAAGAACACATGACGTGGAAACATACAAATACGATCCAACAACAGCACCGTGGGGAAGTATATAGTCGGGCAAAGGGGAAGGCTGATGAAATTGACATCAGAAATCCTGTCATGGGCAGAAAGTGGTCTCAAATATCACAGCCATTCATATACTAGGGCCACAAAACACGACATTCTCACTCCACAAAATGCACCTTGGACGCCCAAGTATTTTCACTAAATAGTGAAGCGTTGGGGTCAAGCCAAAGTAGACCTGCATGAGTATAACATTGCCACAAAAAGGGGGAATGTTTCTGCACAAAATGATTTTAGCTCTGTTCGATGCAGACAGATGAACACTGGTTTCAACTTAAACTCCCAGTTTCAGTTTAAACTTTTCTCCAATCCCTCTTATTGGAAAGATATTGAGGAAAATAAAAACCGACCAAGTAGAGGATGCTGGAGACCATGGTTTGGTATAATAAACACTGCAATAGACACTGGCATTTGCAGAATGTACGAGGGTTACTACAGCAAGAACCTCTGAAACACACAGACTAGTTATGATGGCCTGGAGAATGAGTGGAAAGTCCTAAGAGTAAATGAAGGATGTTCAGATAGGACTATACGGACTCTGTTCGAAACAAGAAAAAAGTCGAACGGTCTACAACAGGATTTGGCTTTGTTTCAGGGACTGGTGTGAAAAACGGAAACACAATTTCTTCTCACCAACCTCTGATATTGGTACAGTTTCCGCAAGAATAGTTTTTTTTACATTTTGCCCCAAACCATGAAAGAAGCGTTTGAATTGCACAATCTCGATGTTTGATACCTTGCACCCAGTTGATATAGGTTGTCAAAGTCGGACAGACTGTTTATCTTTCCAGAAGGACCCAGGACTGGTCAAGAAGCATCCAAGGGAACAATATCCAGATGAATCGTTTCATACTTAAGGAAAGCGTATGAACAAAAAGGAGATAATGCACTTTTAAGTCTAAAGGTTAATTTCAGAAAGGCCCACATCCTGGGCATTTAAAGCACAGGCATCACCTGCACAGATCTGTAAGGCAGCCGTAATGTAATTCAACACATTCATTAAATATTATAGACTGGGCATTCAGGCGTCAGCTGACGCAAGCTTTGGTCACAAAGTACTTGGGTCTGTAGTAACAAAATAAATTAGTTGAACCTGATATTTGTGTTCTTTATTATTGTCCTCCCTTTTATTGCTTGGGTATGTGTCCCCGCTGCCATGTGGAACAGGAGAAGAGAAAATGTATAGAACTTTCCATAATTTTCTTTTCTTGGAACCATATGGCAGTGGCACATTGTGTGTGTGTGTGTGTGTGTGTGTGTGTGTGTGTGTGTGTGTGTGTGTGTGTGTGTGTGTGTGTGTGTGTGTGTGTGTGTGTCTCTGTCTGTCTGTCTGTCTGTCTGTCTGTCTATACACACACACACACACACACATATATATGTTTTTAATTATGTCCTGGGAACAGAGTTATAACAATACATAGTTACATTAATTGAACAGGGTTATATAGTCAATTCACAGACATTTCATGGACAGTTACAGTTGGAGAATTCGGTGTAGAGGATAAAAGGGTTGGAGAGTTTCAGATTGAAATACAGCAAGTTTAACACCAACAAACATCAGCAAATTACTCACACCCTTTTGCTGCGCCTTTGGGGCAACGCAGATGTAGACTGAAGTCACAGCTGTATTCATTCTGATCCCCATCAGAGTCCTTTTGTTCTCCAGGGTATTAGAATTTCAGAGGGTGGGGCAGACAAAACGGCAGTAAGCAAACGCAGAGTTGAACTCTTGGCATGCTGGTTATGTACAGAGGGGAGCAGTTCTTGGGATCCCCATCGGGTGTCTGCCTTTGGGGCGACACGGATGTAGACTGAAGGGGTTCAGAATGAATGCAGCTGTGATTTCAGAGTTCTTTTGTCCTCCAGGATTGCTGCCCATATGGTTTGCTGATTGGGAGGATTGTCATTAGATTATTTATTCATGGAAATATTTATCTTGCTTTATATTCGCCTGGGGGTTCACCCTGTTGTTTTGTTTTTTTATATATAAAGTATATACGTTTTTTTTTAAAACTGTTTATATAAGTTTTAGACTTTCATACATTGTTTGTCTACACATGCTATTTTATGTATTTATTTACATTCATTTCTTTTTGATTGTTGGTTGAGAAGCAGTGTATATGTACATATGTTTCTCTTGTTTCCATCTGAATCACTGGTAGTGACTACCCCCCAGAATTAGGCTACATATTAAAGCTACATCAATTAAGTTCTTCAATCAGTTAGTTGTGCAATTCGGTTTAAAAGTAAGGGGTGGTCACTGTGTAGATTATTCCTGATAAAGCCATAGTCTAGGGTGAAACGCGTTGGATTCCCCATAGCTGAACGAAAAGAGACTCTGCTACCAGTTACATTGACTTTGTGCGCCTGCTTGATCGCCCCCGCTTCCACCGACGGTACACACAGTGACGCACTTCCTGGATACGCAATACCAGTGAGGCTGCCGCCCAGGGAATCCCCAGAGGTTACCTTTTCCACCGAAGACTGGCGACTAGTGGCACACATCGACTCCATCTGCATCCCAGTGATTGTGGTGGACAGAGAGGAGGATTATAGTAGTCATTTCCATTGGGAGTATTATCCCCTCTATAACCAGGCAAATATATTTTCTTTTACACTGTGAGTGTCTTTTCATCTGTTAGGGGAGGGGGGATCCTTGCTCAGCTTTTATTCAACGTTCTGAAAAGGTGCTATCAGGGATAAATAACTATAAACAACATGAGAACGAATCCCTAGTGTTGCACTTACATTAGAAAATAAATAAATTTTAATGATATTTGAAGAAAACACCAACTAGTTTGAAAACCTCAGAAATAAGCGCCTGTGTGTTTCGCCATTAGCGAAAAAGGAAACGAAAAATTTTCATATACAAAGGATATAACCTTATATCCTACGTTAGTTCACGGGACTAAGTCCTATATGAATATACATCCTGCTTAGTGCAGACCAAGGGGAATATAGTCCCTACGTTTGTGTGCACAAGGGATGCAGCTTTGAGAGTTGCCACAAGATGTCTGATGTTGCTCCTAGTGGCTACAACATAGCATTCATGATAGATGTTAGACGGATATTGCTGTCAGCAATGAGAAGAATGCCTACAAATATCCCTTGTATTTCCTGCAACATTGTATCTCAAGATTCAGCTGTTCTCATGAATCCTCAGAGTAATGGTATATTGCTACTCCCTTAGAGCATATATAATTAGTGTGTTTAGGTTCTCATCATGAATTAAACTGGGAGAGTTGCAAATAGGTGCCTGATGTTGCTGCTAATTGCTGGAATGTAGCACTCATGCTAGATGTTTAAGCAAATATTAATGCCAGCAATGAAAAAGATGTAGATGTCCAGTTGTTTAAGGGAGCACAGATGCATGAAAAACAAAACACATATACTATACTATAGTGCAATATGTATGTGATTTAAATAAAGTGTTTCTTTTCTTCAAAGTCTGATGAAATGTGTACGCACAAATTTCCCCCTCAGATAGTGTATGTAATGGTATCTTTATGGCACTGGGCCGAACGCCTCCACAGATGTGATCACCTTAATGGAAAATGGAACAAGAGAACCGACCATAGTGCGATCAAAAAATATAAACTTTATAGTAAAAATATGGTAAAACACACTCACATGGTGTCAGTAGGTTAACAGCAATTTGATCAAAAATGATCCACACCAGCAACTTGGAGCCTGGTAATCGAGTGGTTTGCTCCGTCTGCACGCTCAGCTGTGCTCACGTCCCCGTCTCCTTCCGTTCCGGTGCAATCCCCGGATGACGTGCAGGGGCGGGTACAACGAACAAACAGGTCGCACTGGAATTCAGCTTCCCTCACGGTACTCAGAATACACTCAACGCATTTCTCCTCTGCTGAGGTTTCATCAGGAATGATTTTAGTGGCCTGCCACAGACATATATATATATATATATATATACCCCGGCTAGCTATCTCATTGGTTGATAATTAACATTTGATCAATAAGATTTGTTTCAGGTGTTCTTACTGAGATATGATCCAGATTAAATGCAAATCCTAAACATACACTCTTATTTGAATATGTCACAATATATCCATGTGGTGATAGAATAGTAATATTTAAACGGCGCATATATACTATTATCACCATATGCGCCGTTTAAATATCATGCGCCATTTAAATATTACTATTATATCACCACATGGATATATTGTGACATATTCAAATAAGAGTGTATGTTTAGGAATATCACTGATTGTTATCCTTGTGGCGCTTAATTATAATCAGTGCTATTCCTAAACATACACTCTTATTTGAATATGTCACAATATATCCATGTGGTGATATAATAGTAATATTTAAATGGCGCATGATATTTAAACGGCACATATGGTGATAATAGTATATATGCGCCGTTTAAATAATACTATTCTATCACCACATGGATATATTGTGACATATTCAAATAAGAGTGTATGTTTAGGAATATCACTGATTATAATTAAGCGCCACAAGGATAACAATCTGTTTGTTTTCAATGAAAAAGATGCCTACAAATATCCCTTATATTCACTGTGATATTGTATCTCAAGATTCAACTATTTTCATGTGAATCCTCAGAGTATTGGCATACTGTATATTTACTGCCTTAGAGCATCTATGGATTCGTATAGTATGGTTCTTTTTATAAATAGGCACCGGTGTCTCTCTGAATCTAGTGGGTTCCTCAATCAGCCCACATCATGGTTTAGCTGACTAGGATATATAGTACACGTGCACAGAGCAAGTTGTCCGGTGTTTACACACACATCTGACTAGACCTGTGTCCCAGTCGCGCTACTGACGTCCTGACGTCATCACCCGACGCTCGTTTCGTTCCTTACTCGGAACTTCTTAGGGGGTGGGCGGGTCACTGCTACCGGCGGCTACTTAACTCCACTGTTGCCATAGTTACCTATAAACAAGTGAGTCACCAGGATAAATTTAGCGCGAAGGAGCCAGCCAATAGGAAGGTATGTCAACAAAGAAATTGACAAACCATGCCGTGTATACCCTTTAAAACAGAGGTATTCTAAAGATCAATACATGTAAGTTAAAATGTGAATGAAACGGCCTAGTTCTCATGGTTATATAGACTTAAATTAAGACTGGGAAATAGGGGAAGGGGGGAAGAAGGCTAGCTCTTGCTACAGTCTGGGATGGTGCCAGGGGTGGAAGAATACTGGACAAAACTACTTGCCTAAACAAGTGAAAAAGACCCCTATATGACTAGCACTCGTGATAATAGTATGATATATTCAGAATAAAACTTAACCTTTATTGGTATATGAAATAATAAGTAAGAATAAACACTAAAAAGCAAACTTGCAAAACTTTGCAAAAGCAAAAAAAGCAAACTATAATTGATTATAGTTCTCATATAAGGAATCATGATGATTTGATCATGATTTCTATTTAAGCAGATTAACGCTAGACTTAGCAGGCTGTGATCACTGGTTGAGAATATGCATATGTCCAGGCCCAGGTAAATCCCATATTATTTTGGGGACCAAAGGAAAGGCGGAGTAGACAAATCCTTCATTGCGGTCTTTGGGTGCTAGTGTCCCTAGGGTATATATCCACCTCACCTCCTTTCTTAATAGGGCTGTATCTAGATCACCTTTCCTCGCTCCTAGTGTCACATAGTCAATGCCTTGGAAAGACAGGTAAGTGACATCACCATGATGGTGAACCGAAAATCACCCGGCGCTCTAGTGATATTTAGTGAATATAATACCAATTAGATTCAAAGAAATCATATAAATAAGTGAAAAGTAAAAGTGACATATAGTGGTGATGAAATATACAAATGTAAATTCAATGTGATATAGAATAAATAAATATATAATATGACCGATGGCTTGTTCGCTTCGACCCACGATGAATCCTTGTAGGAGGACATGTGCAGAGGTACACAATGGAGACTGCTGTAAGGTGAAATTATAACAAGGCTTTATTGTGCCTGTCGCTTAAAACACAGCAAAAAAAATCAACATAAGCGAAATAGTGAGCCAAACAAAGAAAACCTATCTCTGCTTTGGAGACTATCTACACATGTAGCTCAGCCCTCTCTGACTGGGTTGGTTAGCTAGGCTCTTTACCAGCCCCAAATCATGGAGACATTTATCAATACAAATAGACATAGATAGTCTTATACGAAAAAGTGTTAGCTGGGCTGCTGTAGGGGAAGCTTCTCTGCTCTCCTGGAACCGCACCCTTGTGTGCACAGAAAATGTCAGGCTCCAAGTTTAGAATCTTGTCCCCTTTGTCTTGTGGTCAGCTTGTTGCTCAAGACATCTGTCCTTTCTTGGTTCAACCCCATTGTGGACTAAGGAATCTCTGCTCTCTCCAAAGTTCAGCTCAGGTGTGAGCTAAGGAGTCACTTCCTGTCTCAAAAGACAGGCTTTTCTAAGCAATCAGGCAGGTGGTGTTAGTTAATTGCCTACCAGCAGTTAACCACCACACTGCTGGATTAGAGGCACATTTGTGAAAAGGGATAAGTCCCCTGTTACAATCCTCCTCTTAGGTTTTTAGTGATACTGATTATGAAGAATGCGGAGAGCTCAACGAACCGGTAGGTGCATAAAAAAAACACAGAAAAACACAAAAATAGTGCAATACTGTTGTATGGTGAGCACTGACTTGCAAAATGTAGTACCAAATGAATGTGCACTCACATTTTCCAAAAATTAAACCAGCATTATGCCCCTCTTGGGAATCTCCTTTGTAATCGTGTAGGTGTTGGGATTTTGATGTGCAGGAGAACAGGTACTCAGACGTGGATATAGAGAAAACACACAGAAGAACAGACTAGGTGCAGGGGTCACAATGTATTAGGAAAAAGTAATGCCAATAAATACAGTTATCCACTCACATGTAGACCCCGAATTCGGACAGTGTACGAAAGCAGCCCTTGTGGGTTACCGGCGGTTGGACTCAGCTGTGTGGCGGTTGAACAGAGGTCTCCACACAGTAGCTGGTGCGCAGGCAGGTCCCTGCAGGATCTCCGCTTCCGCGTTCCACAGGCGCATTGAGGGGACGTCGCACGGGATGACATCACCTTCCGAATCTCTTTCGGCTTGCTAATTAGACTCTGCTTGGCGCTTGTACACAACAAGGAAGTAAGGAGGGTTCCAGGGGTACCAGCATAACAAAATCAAATATGGCCGGGTAGAAATGATAATTGTATCAATGTGATGGTTGGAAATTCAAACTTGCAGAACCACTCTCGCCCCTCTTGTCACTTGCTGGACTTGCTTTGTTCCAGATCTGACTAGAAAGCTTCAGACAGGAGACCATGGAACAAGTGACGAGAGTGGTTCTGCAAGTTTGAGTTACGGTCTGTTGCCTTTTCTCGTTTGTAGGCCCTGTTTATACAGGACCGACTGTATCCTCGATTTGAGCTTCTTCCCCATAATCTCTGATTGCTTTTCAAAATCTTGGGGAGTAGAGCAATTTCTCTTTACCCTCAGGTATTGCCCTATAGGGATCCCCTGAACTAATGATTGTGGGTGATGGCTGCTGGCTAGCAGTAAGTTGTTAGTGGCTGTCACCTTAGTATGCACCATTGTTTGGAAGTGTACCTCATCATCCTTGAAGATGTCATGGTCCAGGAATGTGATTTTTTCCTGATGTATTTCGTAGGTGAGTTTTAAATTGTGATTGTTTGACTTCAAACTGTTCACAAAGGTGTGAAACTTGTTTCGTGCAACTCCACACCACCAGCACATCGTCGATGTAGCGCGACCAAAGGTCGATGTGCTGGGTGTGTTCTGACATATCATGAGTGAAAACTTTCACCTCCTCCCACCAACCCTGGTAGATGTTGGCATCACAGGTGGAGCCCATGGCCGTTCCCTGGAGTTGGTGGCAGTATTTACTTTTGAACAGAAAAAAGTTGTGTGTTAACACAAACTCAAGGAGATCCACTATGAAGTGATTGTAGTCATAGTGCTCGGAGCTCCTTGCTCAGAGGAAGTGAGTCACTGCTGCCAAGCCCACCAGGTGCTGTATACTAGTATACAGGGACTGTACATCTAACGGCACAAAAGGAGTAGGGAAACCGCACTCAAACACAAGCAAACGGAAAATTGAATCAGAATAAGTCATTTACTATGGATAAACAATAATAATAGATACCCTACATTGTGTATACAAACCCAGGTGAGAGGTGTGAGCTTAAATGACCACAGAACACAGAAATATAGTAACATAGGAAATAAATAGAGCATTTGAGAAAATTAATACTTAACTCAGCTCACACCATAACAATGGCTCAGACAATGGCAAAAAAAAAGGGGGTGGGCGCAACTAGAAAACAGAATGGGCACATTAGGTCCAGGCAAGCCAAACAAATAGAACAGAGGGAAAAAAGAGAGGGGGGGGCAGCAATGTTTCGGGGACAACCCCATCCTCCAGCCAGTTCTACACCACCGCAGTACTACCCTTATAGGGTTGCCTGTGTCAAAACCCAGTAGTAAGTAACCCAATACCACAAGGGGAATAAGGTAAAGCCACAATATAGAAAATGCTGCAAAGAATGCAAAAATGAAGCCATCCAACACAGGGAAACGTCCATCAGAAAAACAGCCAACACAGAGAAACGTCCGTCAAAAAAACAGCCAACACAGGTAAACGTTTGTTGGAAATGCAGCCTGGGAACTTCTGCAGTGGTTTAGAACTGTTGGGACCGGGCCTGATTACAGAGTAATGCCTGAAACATTGCCCTCCTTGATTTAATATTGTCATTCCCCTCCTCCCCCCCCCTCCCATCTCCATGTTTTGCCTCCCTCCCCCCACCCCCTCTTTTTTCCCTTCCCTTTGTTTGCTTTGGGGTTTTTTTGGTTTACCTGTACCTAGTGTGACCCATTCTGTTTTCTAGTAACCCCCACTCCATTTTTTTTGTGCCATTGTTACTCTGTGAGCCGAGCTAAGTATTCATTTTCTCATATGTTCTATTTCATATGTTACTATATTTCTGTGTTCACTTTGTATACATTATGTATGGTGTCTTGTATTATTGCTTATCCAAAGTACACGACTTATTCCATTTTGTGTCTATATGGATTGAGGGGTCCCTTTTGGGTTCCATGCACCTTTGCCACACCCTGCTACTTGCCTTGGGAGTGCTGACTCACTATTATATTTGTCTTTTCATCTGTTGCGCACCAATATTATATCAATGATTTTATACCATGTTGTTGCGCCCCTGTTTTTGTAGTGATGGGCTGCCCCCCACTTTGTTCATTCATACCAATAACAGGTTAACCCAGATGACCTCAAAGGAGACACAGAAAAATAAGTATTTTAAATCTAAAAGTTAACCCTTGGTTGCTCTTTTGTTAACACAATTGAATAGGTTTAAGGCATTAAAAAGACATCTTCCCCTTCCGCTGTGCAAGGAAAGTGTGCTTGGTGGCCTACCTGCATACCACAAACCCTGGTGCTCTCTTGCTGGCATTCTCTTTGTTTTTCTGTCTATATGATTGTCCCTTTCCATTTCGCTCTCTTTAGTTGTCCCTTGAGCTCCCTCTGTCTCTAGGTGTCTCTCTGGCTGTGTTGCACTCTCGCACTCTTTCTCTCTGTCTCTCTCTGTAAATATGGACTTAAAGGTTTTCCGTATACGGTACAGCTGATCCCTTTGTGATTCAGTGAGCGGTGTACTGACCCGCGCATCTTGGATGCAGCTAACATGTCAGCAGGGGTTAGCTTCCTAACCTTCCCATGGCATGTCTAACCTTCCCATGGCATGGTATGCCCCAGGACATACTTGAAATCGAGAGGTAACTCTCAATGTATTTCTTCCTGTTAAAATATTTTATAAATAAATAAATGTCTCACACAGTTAATACATAGATAAAAGGCAAGTGACAGGGGGAAAGCTGAGACAATTGTCCCAGGTCCTGTGGCTGTGGGGGGCTTGGTCGGCACTGAAAGTTGGGCCCAGCCAGTGATCTCTGCAGCCGAACCCAACTTTCCCGAGCTGCTGCATTGGGGCCTTCACACCAATCCCTTTGCCCCTGCTGGTCAGTGAAGGACGTCAGGTCCAACTTCCACATCCACCAACGCAAGACCAGAGGCCTCCCTTCACATGGCAACATTTGGAGGCGATTTGAGTGAGAGGAGGAGGATTGAGTGAGAGGATGGGGGTCAGGAGGAGGATTGCGTGAAAGGAGGAGGTTCAGGAGGAGAAGGATTGAGTGAGAGGAGGGGGTGAGGAGGATTGAGTGAGGAAGAGGAGGATTGAGTTAGAGAAGGGAGTGAGGTCGAGGAGTATTGAGTGGGAAGAGGAGGATTGGGTGAGAAGAGGGGGGTCATGAAGAGGATTGAGTGGGAAGAGGAGGGTGAGGAGGATTGAGTGAGAGGAGGATTGAGTTAGAAGATGGCGGTGACGAGGAGGAGCGGGAGGTAGGGGATGAGGAGGATTGCGTGAGCAAGGAAGGGGTGAAGAGGAGGGAGAGTATGAGAGGAGGAGCAGGGAGAGTGAAAGGAGAGAGGAAGGGGGACAGTGAGACGGAGGGGGTGAAAGAGAGGGAAAGGGGAGTGACACCCTCTCCTTGTCAGACTCAGAGGAGGACTTTTCTGTAAAACCTCATGCCTCCCAGAGTGGGGTATAGCTGCTGGGTTTTCTGTGCTGTCTGACTATGCCCCACTACCTCAACAGTCTGCGTCTGTGCTGGTATATCAAATTTCCCCAGGTCCCACAAGACTGATCTGTAGTGATGGGCTGCCCCCCACTTCGTTCAATCACCTGAGACCATCTGATCTGTGGTGATGAGCTGTAATGTGAGATCCTCTCTTCCCCCCACTTTGGTACAGCCCATCAATCATCCTCTTTGGGCCTCCCATGATGTCTGGTCTGTGGTGATGGACTGTAATATAGGGTCCCTATAGCCCCCCCACTTTGGTACAACCCTCATCAGCCACCCTCTCTGGGTCCCCTGAGATGATCTGGTCTGTGACGATGGTCTGTAATGTGAGGTTCTCACTTCGGTACAACCCCTATCAATTATGTCCCATATCCCCAGTGTGCGTCAGTACAGTACCTGTAATAGTGTGGTTGGCTCTTGAGCCTATAGACTGTTTTTATGTCAAAGCGGTATAATACTGGGTAATCATTTTCCCAATATAATTTCCCAGCAACACATTAGTAGGAATATCATTCATTTTTCCCACCTCCGCACACCCTGCCCAGCACCCCAATCCAGGTTCACCTTTGCCACAGGCAAATTATTGTGGCCTCCTGCCACCCCCAAAGTCCACAGGGTAACTAACATCCTCAGTCCATAGGTCAGTTTCTGCCCCCACAGTGATCAGGGGTGTGGTCACCCCTATTTTCTGCACCACAGATACCACATAGACTTTTCTTGGTCTGTTCCTGAGGGGCAATCCCCTCCAGATTCAGTTGTAGATTTCCTCTTTTCTGGGCAGTGCTGATGTGCCCCAGCTTGTGGAAGGTAAAACATTGATGGGTATTCCCCAGCTCCGAAGTGCCAACTGCCTTCCCAGATGAAGCCTCAGCAGTCTTAACAGGAGAAGCTTGTTGGATTTCTGCAGCTTGTCCACCTTTTCTATCCTTGGACTCCCTTTTTAGCCCCTGGTGCCCTGTTAGCCATGTAATCATCTGCAAGGTTGCCAGCCTCTGTGGCTGACTTAGGTCTACCCATCACTCACTCTTTCACTTCAAGTCGGCACAGGGTTAAAAATTTCTCCCGGATGATGGCACATGTAGACTCTCAAAGCTTTCAATAATCAGTCCCCTGGTCCACTGCTTGCACAAAGGGGTCAGGCGCCCCACCAGCTCAGAAAAGCCGACGGTAGAACATGCAGCAGCGCTCTGAACTTCTGCTGGAAGATACTAGGGGTGATATTAAAATGGAGTAGCAATGCAGCTCTGATGACCACATAGTCCTCTTCGAGGTGTGCTGGATCTACTATTCAATCCAGGTGAGAGATACCTTGCCCATTGATCACAAGGCAGTTGGTATTGCAGGTTTTTTCAAACCCGGGCAGGAAGGTGTCCAGGTCCCCATCTTTCTTCAGGTTGGGAAAATCCTCTGGAAAGGCTGGACTCTGCTGCTGGGTGCAGCGGTCTCCCGCTGGAGCCTGGCAAATTCCAGCTGGTGTCTTGGCTCTGCCCCATGTCTCAGCCGCCTGTGTCTCTGTTGTTCAGCAACCTCTCGCTCCTGAAACCATGTGATGACCTGCATCTACATTGCAGCGTCTGCTTCTCCCAGGTAACTGAGAGCAGTCTACATGCACAAATCCAGGGTGTTGGAATTCTGTGAATACAAAATTCCTGGATCCCTTGACCTTTGGGCAATTTCCAGGGCTAGACCGTCCTCTGCTTCACTGCTCTGCTCATCCTGGCACAGGGTAGCCCCTTGCTCTGTATCACTCTCCAACAAGGCTTGAATAAGCTCCTCTTTATTTCTACCTAGTGTAGGGATACTCTTCTCCTCACACTGAGACATCAGGTTATTTCGCCTAGCGTTTGTATACAGTAGTCATGAAACTTGTACCAAATAAAAGATAGAGAAAGAAAAGCAAGAGAGAGAAGGTGAAAAACTTTCTGCCGTATGTTTATAAAAAGCACTGAGTAATGTCTGGGTACTGAGCTGTTTTTCTCTCGCAAAACTCACACAGGGTCAGTCACTGTTACTATTTAGTTTGTCCCGCAGGTATGAACAAAAACATTCAGGCTTTAATGTTACCAAAAATGTCAATTGTTATCCCACCACTGCCACCAACATGTCATGAACGCCAAACTTGTGCTCACGTGACTTGTGTATGTGAAAGGGGTTAAAACATCCAGTTATCCAGATGATTTGCTTACCTAAATAAGCAATATGTACCCCAAACCAAAACACAATACCTCAATTCTTCTGCCACCACCAAGAATAACGTAAGACCTTACCCTCAGGAGTTCCTGGCCCCCCATTTACTGAAAAACAACGTAATTAACACACAAAAAAAACAATGCAGCTAAATGTGACTGAATATGTGGTCTCTTCATAAGATGCTATGTTTGTTCAGAGCCCAAAAGGCAGTACTCATTACATTTTAGATATATTCATTGGAAAGTGGTACAGTGCTCGTTTACTGAAAAGTAATGTTACAAAGACATACAATACATAAATGCAGACAGCTTTTCATAAAAGTAAATGATAAAACGGAGGACCTATATGTTACCAATGAACAATATCAGTTCCCTTCAAAGAGGTTTTGGCATTTGAAGATATGAGAACGCACATGTTATGCACATAATACTCCTCTATTTAATTCTCATTTTAATACCCAAATGCATGGGTTTTATGCTCCAAACTTTGCTCGTTACACGGGCAGGCTAACCTTTTGTTGTTGTGTCTCATCTCCCACTCATCAATCTTTTGTGACATTTAAGGCTTGGAGAGAGAGATTGGCTCAAATAAATCTGAGTATGAACTAAAGAAAGAAAGCTCCCTTTTGTGCCACACTAGAGAAAACACCCTTAGCTAAATTAAAAATACTATTAATTAAATAATTAAAATATATTTATTGCAGCGAAATATACAATGAACCAAATGATTAAAACAAATTAAAAATGAGGGAGGTATCTGTGTGCTATTTATCAAAAACGACAGTGTAAATGGAGGAATAGCTATTATTCACTATCTTTTCCCACGGTTATATAATTATACTAACCGTGGTAATGGCTATTCAAATACAATTATAGGTCGTCAGATAACTACTCCTAAATAGGTGAGAGTGTTGATGATTGAAGAGGGCTACTGGCTCTGTGTGTCCATAACCATGTTTGTATGTGGGATGTTGTGATCCAGCCTCTATATACACATACACAGTGATACTTACCTGTTCTCCATGTGTTTACAGTCACTATCAACACCGTATTATTAAGAGTTTAAAGATTGTCTCTAATAATTTATAAGGGATTTCTTGTGATATATATTACTCAGTTAATCTTTTTCTCCTTTTGTGGACTAAAGTAATTATTAATCTTCATTCTCGTTAATATTTCTAAAGGACATGTCAGCAATGATCATTCCTTCTTTTCTCAGACCATCCAGATATAAATAAATAAATACCCATTGTATAATTATTTATTCTGACCACCAATAGAGCCTCTGTAACCATTATGCCCTAGATTTGGTTGTAACAACATATAACGATCAAAGGGATTTAAAAATCCTTTATTCATATGCAAAATTATTCATTCATAATTCCTGAGAGCAATAGGAATGTAAATAATACACACACGAGCATCCAGTGGTATCCACCAATCACGGACCTTTTGGACAGTCAGATGGTGGTAGGGAACCAGTGTATAGGTATTACACACCCACCTTTGCACTGGGGATGACGCGCGATCATGACGCGACACCACGAAGGACCAATTAGTGTTCGGCATTTCAAGTAACCATAGTGATTCATAATGACACCCAAACTTGAATGCGGGTAGGCACGGTCCAATCAGCGATGCCGCAGATGGCCAGGTGATTGGGATTGACCAATCAGGGCACATCAGGCTCTTGTAAACAGTCTACTAACACAGCTACACTCGAACATGGTTATGTTAGGACCTATCAGCACTGTTATAGATGGTCAGGTGACCTGGAATAGCCAACTAGGGCAGATCGAGCTAATGTAACCCACTATGACGCGTGGTTATGACGCGATGCTAGAGGACCAATTATAGCCTGATACTAATCAGCCAATAAGGCGATAGATGCATATAAATATTCATCAGGAACACTTTCAAACTGCCCCCGATGAAGCCACAACGGTGAAACATATGTTGGGCAGGCTTGGCGCTACTACCAGGTGCGCAGGCTAGTCGGAGAGGTCTGGTGCTTCATTTCAGTCAGAGCGTTTCGGAGCCTTCGTCATGGGAAGCACAACGCTCTGACTACATCCTTCATAGTTTGGAATTTGAGTGTAAGACCCATAGATTGTGGTCTAAGAGGGCTATGTTCCTCTATTTCTCTCACAAGAGTATTTGGCTACTATTTGTCAAGCTGTTCACCAGGACAGACCTACAGGCTCAGTTATCTCTGAACCTGGTGGTCTGGTAATACTGTGTATGTGTATATAGAGGCTGGATCACAACATCCCACATACAAACATGGTTATGGACACACAGAGCCAGTAGCCCTCTTCTATCATCAACACTCTCACCTATTTAGGAGTAGTTATCTGACGACCTATAATTCTATTTGAATAGCCATTACCACGGTTAGTATAATTATATAACCGTGGGAAAAGATAGTGAATAATAGCTATTCCTCCATTTACACTGTTGTTTTTTGATAAATATCACACAGATACCTCCCTCATTTTTAATTTGTTTTAATCATTTGGTTCATTGTATATTTCGCTGCAATAAATATATTTTAATTCTTTCATTAATAAATAGTATTTTTAATTTAGCTAAGGGTGTTTTCTCTAGTGCGGCACAATAGGGAGCTTTCTTTCTTTTGTTCATCACAGTTCATATTCCCAGTCAGCACCACCCTTGCACTCTCTATTTCAGTATAGTTTCCTGTCATTATACAGGATATCCATTTATGCTCCTTTTTTGGTGTTGTGCGGGGTACATATTTGACCCCGTCTGAGGTTAATCTTCTCTTGAGTATGAACTACCCTATAACTCTCTCCCTGTAGCCCCTAGAATAATGCCACCCTCACTGTTGCATTCGTATGACATTGATGGCTGCCTGGACATGTCAAACACCATTGGTGTTTATGGAATAAAGCCTTTAGTATCTATAAAATGGGAACATTTCAGTTTGCAACCCACAGCCTGCTCATTCACTATTATGTTTTCTCATTGGCCCCTGAAGCCACTTCCCCATACTGGAAATGAGCTACACTCAAATGAAAAAGGGTTAAAATCTTCTCAAGCAGCGGAAAACAGCTTTACAGCATGTTACATAAGCTCCAATGGGGTCATTTATTAAAGTCTCCCGGCTGTAAAACTAGTGCAAAGTCTGTGCCAAAGAATTGCATCAGATGTATCACAAGAAAAACTCCCTTTGCTTTCCATGCTCATTATTTTACCACCATATAACAATCTGTGACTTTCTCATATAATCCTTCCAATAGTTATAATGTATTGGCTTCAGCAGTATTTCTAATTCATTTTTTTAAGCAAAATACATGGAAGCAAAGGATGAAAAAATACATGCAATTCTCACTCTATAAAAATATGTTGGAATAAACCAAGATTAATTATGACAGGTGATATCTGCTGGGGAGGGTATACAAAGTATAAAGGCAAGAAGGCCATGGAAAGATACGTCATAGGTTCACACGTGTAAAATTTGTAGCATGTGACAACATACTTACCGTTCTACACATGCTTCAGAACTGACGGCTACTTTCACATGTTTATATATGGCCATAGTAAAATAAGTACTGGTGTTCCATATGGAGGAACATTAAGGAAAATGAGAAAACATGAGACAACTAAAAACAATACATACTTCTTCTGTAAGGGAATTCCGTAGGTCCAAGTACTTATCTGAAGGCAGATTAATGATTAATGCAGCAATGTTACAGTGAAAACAAATAAGATACTATATATATATATATATATATATATATATATATATATATATATATATATATATATATATTTGTATATATAAATAAATGGTGGTTATGTTTGAGAGCTCTTACAAATACTAGTTTAAATAAATATTTATTCAAAAGCACAAAACACACAGTGTCATTTTATATTTGGGATTGTAAGTGATGAAATGGCAACTAGCAAAATGTGAGTCATGCTACAGCCTTAAAGCAGCAATGCTACACCCCCGCCCCCCCCCTTCTTTTTTAAATCTTATTTGTATATATAAAGCATGTGGCAATGAATAATGCTACATTCTTACCTAACCTGGCAATTGTTTGCTGCTCCTGTTATACATCTGTCAAAATTCTGATTGTGTGCCTAACATAATGTCCGCCTTCTATGCTGCAGTCAGACAAATGTTGCAGCTGCAATGTAACATTATATTACTAAGTGTAAAACACTATTGTTACAGCTTTCACAGCAATACAGTCTGCTGTTTAGAACACAGCAACAGATGTTTGTGATACTTTGTTGCCAAAGTGCAGAACTCAAAGAGGTGTGTGTGTGTGTGTGTGTGTGTTTTTCAAGAGAGGGATTGGATATGACTTTCTAAATGGTTGCTATTGCAACCAAAGGAGGATCACTATATATATAAAAAAAAAAACATTACAAATGGCATCAGGATTTACAAAAAAAAATGCATACAGTATTATCTAATACTACAGAACGGATTTATTAAAAAACAAAACAGGATCTTCACGTTTTGCTGCTTTAACCTACCTGTACGTATAAGGGTCTTACATTTACACAAGTATATGTTGTTAATCATGACCACCTTTTAATTCTGCACAAGTGTTGTCCACTTCTATCTAACAGTGTGAGCGTATATATTGCTCCTTAACAGTTATTTCCTAAACCATACTGTACTGAAGGGACGTCTGACGTTGCTTTTCGGGTTCTGCCGCCCTGAAATGGTTAAGAATGAGCCCACTGAGATTTATACAGTACAGGCAATCCTCGGTTATCCAACACAATGCGTTACTCAAAATGGCGTTGGAAAGCGAAACATTGTAAAGCGAAACACGTTTTCCCATAGAAACACTGTTTAAATGAAAGGTTCCGTTCCTGAAGGCATTTTTAACACTAAAATACACCAAATATTTTATGCAGGCAATAAGATATGCAGCACACACATAAATTATATAGTGTATATACTGTATTATATATATAATATAACATAATAAATAAGATATTATATAGTATAATATAATATTATATAGTATAATATTATATATATAAGCTCTTACGACACTTTGCAACGTTGTTTATGTGAATGTGTATATATATACACACATACACAACGTTGCAAAGCGTCGTAAGAGCGTTGGATAAGCCATTTTGGCGTTGTAAAAATGAATATAGGTATGCATTGCATAGCGTTGGATAAGCCATTCGTTGTAAAGCGAAGCGTTGTAAAACGTGGACTGCCTGTATAGCAATTCATGTATTACCACTAGGACTACTCTTTACAGCAGGTGTGCATTTGACAGGCGGGTGCTGCTGATGTTTATAACCACCCAGCAGCTGCATAATTGGTAGCAAAGGAATCTGAGACCATAGTATTTGGCTCTTGCTTCTGCAACAGTTGCTTTCCTCACATCTGTTTCTGTGACACACGGTATATTGTGTCTCGTAGAAACACATTGTTACAAGAAGCTGACACACGTGTCGCTTTGTTGAAAATCGAGTGCCAGCAGCTTTTATTGAATTCACTGCAACATTATACTGTGCCCTGCTGAAGGCATGAAAACCAAAAGTGCACTGCTTTAACCAGCTTCAAACTGGTTAGAGCAGGGGTGCTAAACTCAAGTCCTCAAGACCCCCCCAACAGGTCAGGTTTTAAGGATATCCCTGATTCAGCACAGGTGGCTCAATCATTGGCTCAGTCAAAGACTGAGTCACTGATTGAGCCACCTGTGTTAAAGCAGGGACTGATTGAGCTACCTCTGCTGAAGCAGGGACAGATTGGGCCACCTGTGCTGAAGCAGGGATATCCTGAAAACCCGACCTGTTTGGAGGAGATGGTGTGGGGGGGGGCTTGAGGACTGGAGCTGAGCACCCCTCTGTTAGAGCCACATATTGAAAGATAGTGTGGGCATTCTAAACACATTGTTACACAAACGTGCAAGATGGTGAATGAACCCCCAGGGAATATTGCTCAGGGCAATTACTCTCACCATAAAAAGGAGGAAAAAAAACAACAGAAGTTCTTAAAATAAATAGTGAAATAAAGTGAAAGATAAAAATGCATTAAATTTATAGCGACATTAAAGCCAATGTTTTCATCCCTTGGACTGGGACCATCAAGTCTCTGGATCCAGGCTAGAAGCAAGTCCTGCTAAAGGACCCAGGCTAAGGGCAACTCCCGCTGAAGCCAGAATTATATAAGTGTTTTGTTCTATTTTACTGCTGATAACACAGGTTTTTTTAAAACCTGCGATGAGGAAATTAAAACAGCAAGGCATGTAAATGTATGTTGTTATTAGAGTTTGTAATTCTCGCCCCACCCCCCTCCCAAATTCCTATTACATAAACAGATATAAATGTAATCCAATTCTGTGGTGGATGATGCAGATAAACTGTTTATTTAATCATCACACACACACACACACACACACACACACACACACACACACACACACACACACACACACACACACACACACACACACACACACACACACACACACCACTAGAAACTTGTTAGTTATTGTGAAGCTTACTTTTTTATTTAATGGTTCACCATCATTTATATGTTAACATATATTGTTTGGACTGATCTTTGGTGACCCTAATTTTGTGAAGCGTAAGATTATTATGACATTGTGAGTAAAAATGCAGTATTGCAAACCCAGCTCCATGTCAGCATGAGATTGTACTCCCAATATGGTTTTCCAAGACTCCATAATCCATAGAGCTACGTCAATGTTACGAAACTAGAATGCACTCAGAGCAGAGCTGGGAAATTAGGGGGTGAGGGGGTTTACCAAGTGCTTGTGATAACACAGAGCTAACTTGGCAAACTTAATCCTAGTTCACACACTGGGTAAAACACTCAAAGACACAGTATTGCCAACCTGGCCCGTGTCATCGGTAGATTTCAATCCAGTCCTTCTTTATACAAATGAATCACATTGCATGCTGGTTCACACGTTTCTTGTAATCCCATGATAATGGAGATTTGGAAATGCCAGGGGGTACCCGAGCAAAGCCCAGCCAGCGGATAAATGAAATACTTACTAGATGTACACATTCAGATGTATGTGCACGGTGTTCAGGGGAAAAGGGACCCCTTTCGTTTTTCGCCATATTTTATATATTTCTCGCTCAAAATCTGCACAATTGTAGATCTGGTACTTTATGTAGATTAACCGTATGTAAGAGGCACAATGTAGACAATCAACTGATTTTTTTGAGACTTGAAATTTGGATTTCCCAAAACAAACTGTTTTTAAACACTGACAAGACTGTAATAATGGTATTTGGGACCAAGGCTAAATTTCTAAAGCTACTAATAACGGAGCTTCAGATAAGAACCAGATCTAATACCATCCTAGCCCCTGTTACAAGTTTTAAATATCTGGGCATATGGTTTGACTCCCATTTAACATTTGGGTTACACATTGATACCCTGACATCCAAAACCTATGCCAAACTAGGCGTACTTTATAGGAACAAATCCTCCCTAAGCCCACTGGCCAGAAAGCACATCGCACAGCAGATGCTAGTACCAATTATAGACTATGGGGACATAGTATATGGTATATGGTACAGCACCCACAAACTCACAAACTAGACACCCTCTACAATTCAATATGCCACTTTTCCCTCCAATGCAACTACAACACACACCACTGCGAAAAGCTCAAAGAACTATATTGGCCATTACTTGAGTCTAGGCGCAAAGTTAATTTCTCCTGTCTTGACTTCAAATACTTCTTAGGCAAGCTACCCCCATATCTGAACAAGCTCCTTGCCCCCAACACACTCAGCACTTATCACCTGAGATCTGTCTCCAAGGGACTTTTCATGGTCCCAAGGTTGAACAAAGTATCCGGACGCTCCTCCTTCTCTTACCGTGCACATTACAACTGGAACAATCTACCTGAGACTTTCAAAGCTGCCACCAGCCTAAGTTCTTTCAAAACTAAAGCTGTCTCACATTTTAATGTGGCCTGTAACTGTTACATACGCCTAAAACTTACTTTATCTTTAACTGTTCATGCTATGTCTTTATATATAATGTGTAACCCTGTTCTCCTATGTAACCATGTATCTGTCATCATAAATCTGTGCCCAGGACATACTTGAAAACGAGAGGTAACTCTCAATGTATTACTTCCTGGTAAAACATTTTATAAATAAATAAACTGGTGTTAACTAAACTGATGTCACTGTAGTATGTTAACAAGTGCCAGATACACTGCGGGCAGTTCATGTTCATTAAATGTGAAATAGGTGTTTTTCCTCCATAGCTGGTAAACGTGTTAAACTGTTGTAATCTAATCTGAAACACTAAGATTGCTATAAGGTTTGAGATCAAAGTATGGTTCAAAGTGTGTGTTCAAAATGTGCTCCTGCTGAAACACACGCCTGAAGATGGGAACGCCACATCTCATTGCATACTCAATAACGCGTTGATACAGCTGCTCCCACTCCTGAACTATACACATTAGCTTTTTCAGTCCTCTTAGCGACATTCCTTTAATCAGGAAACATGTTATGGAAGCGTTTTGGACCATAATTCTTGCTTTGTCTCAAGCACGTCAAAACGTAATTATCTTCCTCGCTAAACACATTTTGTAACTTGATGAGGTCATCACGCCTTCACCAATTCCAAAGAATATTTATTAGATTAGCAAATAATTATTCAATGTAATAATCTACCGTGACAGACCTATAATTGCTCACACGTTCATGAAAATGTAGTGCTTTTTCTGCAAGATCTGCCGAAAAATAAAAGGGGTTCCGTTATTTCTGAACACTGTGTATATATAGAATATATACACAAAAATGGAATTTGTACATGCGCAAGCTCTGAGAAACATTGTTATCTAAAGAAATGTATCACCACTTCTCTTGCACAAATACCTATTATAACAAAGCAGTATAGATTTAAGTCCTGGCACCCCCATATATACGAAGCTCCTTCCCCTAGCGGTCACTGCATGAAAACAAAATAATCAGCCAGGTACCTTAAGCCCACTGGGACGTCCCCGCAAGAGGGGAAAAAATTGGAATATTAACAATTTAGCTATTGACTGCTTGGTGAAACAAATATCATGTTATATAGCAATGTAATACTTGCCCATCCAACAAAAAGTGTAATAAATCCTAACTAACATTATCTCTCACATATCTGAATTCTGTCACTTTTACTATTTAGGACACTTCTATTTTCCTCTGCAGTAAATTCTCCAGAGATATTATAACACAAAGACTTGGCACACAGGTTTTATAGGGTATTTATTATTTAAATAATACACAATTTTATGACCACCCATAACATCGCTTGTACTTATGAAATTGTTTTTTTCCCCAAAAGAGCTCAACTTTTTCATAGCTTAATGTGCCTCCCCGATCCCATTTACTGCCGGTAAACGTGCCGATCCGGTGCTGTCGCACTTTATTGCCTAACCCTTAATGCCTGGCAAAGTGAGTACAAATCTCAGGCACTGTAGCAGTGAATGGGTCAGTGTGCTGGGTTCAATTCATCAGGATACAAATGCCTGGCTTTACTTTGTCAGAGCAATGCTTAGCATGGGAATGCAGTCCAATGCAAGAGTCAAATCCCGTCTTACTACAATATGGTTCAAAGAGATGACGGAGAGGGGCTGTGAAAATGGTGTCATTGGCTACTTAAAATTCTGACTGTAGCATCGTTTTCTCTCGCTTGGTACACAGATTCACATCTGTTAAATCAGAGGTTCTCCGCTCCTGTTCTCAAGACCCCCCCACCCCCCTCAACAGGTCAGGTATTCAAGATATCCCTGCTTCAGCACAGGTGGCTTAAAAGTTGGCACCTGTGCTGCCGCTGGGATATCCTTAAAACCGGGCCTGTTAGGAGGACGGGGGATGAGAACCCTTGGATTAAATGGTTTAAAAAAAAAAAATACCTTATGCAAGAGGTTGCCATTAAAAAACATTTTAGGAACTATACAGATATTTTATTTGTAAAAAAAATGTCCTGGAAAAAAAAAAACACTCAATGGTAACAAAATGCCTTCATATGTCATATTTAGCATTTACATGAATCAAAATAAAGGATTGTGCTAGATTCTATGAATCCCTTCAGTTTGAAAGGGGCTTGCAATGTCTTCAACACATGTTTTCCTTGTAGGGCCCTTCCATAGTAAACAGATCAGAATATTCAAGCGAGAAAATATATTGTAGAAAAAACAAAATGAAGCACTTTTTTATTTTTTTGTTTCCCTTTTGAACCTTTTATAAGATAACAGATTAACAACAAGAAGGTAAAAGGCTGCACTTTGGGCAGTATTACTGGCCCCGCAGCTTACAGAGATGTGTGTGTAAAATCCCAGATGCCAGCGGCTAAATGAACACGTTTGGCAGGTTAGCAAATACATCGTTGCAGCATTGATAACAATCTTAAAACCGGGCTTTGTTGCTCGAGGAAATAAGGATTACATGTCCAAGAGGGGGTTAGCAGTCTTTGAACGAAGTCCGAGTGACAGAAGTAAGAGAGAGTGCTACAGTGCGCGGGGCTGAAAGAAAAGTCCCCAAACAGTCTCACGTCACACAATTGTTTCTTTCGAGTTCCTTTTGAGCGACTGCAGGCCCAGCAAAGACTGCTGGTTGGAAGGTAGATGGACCGATTTAGGCATCACGAGAATAACCCTCTGATTGGTCCGACGCCATTCATTGTATAGTCTACAGTGGTACCTAAACGACACCTGCAAGAATTATAATAATAAAAACAGTGTGAGTCGTATATTAAGAAAAGACCTTTAACGAATTAATACTTTATTGTCCTAGATAATTAGAGCAACTAGGAGGCGGACGCTCGTCTCTACTCACAAATCTGCTACGGTATTACCATCTTTTTGTTCACTCCAGCGTACATCTGCGTTGCCCCAAAGGCGCACAGCCTGATGGGGCCCCCCCAAGAACTGCTCCCCTCTGCACAGGACCAGCGTGCTAAGGGTTAACATGTGCTTGTCCTTTGTTGAATCGGCAACCCCACCCACTGGAATGTTAATGAGCCAAGGGGACAAAGGAAAGATCTTTTTGTTCACTCCAGCGTACATCTGCGTAGCCCCAAAGGCGCACAGCCTTTGGCGCAGCCAAAGGGCGTGAGCCTTTTGCTGCCGTTCGCTGATGTTAAAGCTGCTCTATCTCTATCAGAAACTCACAAGCCCTTTATCCCTTGTACCCAATTTTCCTACTTTATCTGTCCATGAAATGTCTGTGAAGTGACTGTATAACCCTGTTCTTTTATTGTAACCATGTATTTTTTATAACTCTGTGCCCAGGACATACTTGAAAACGAGAGGTAACTCTCAATGTATTACTTCCTGGTAAAACATTTTATATAAATAAATAAAGTAAACAATAGATCCGTGTGTACGATTGTGTTGCTGTTAGGAATCTCAGGTACTGCTGGCAGTAAGTGGCATGACATCACTTTATTGAGGTTTTACACGAATCACACCTTGTGGTTGGCTCGCTGAACCTGCAAACAACTTGGCATGTTTGAGGTCTGTCTAAATGACAATTCAATCTCAAACGATGTGAGCAGAGGGGGGATTTCACTCTGCCCTTTTAATAACATGTTGACACTAGTTTAATCCCTTCCCAGGCCTGTTCTACCTCCACCATTCAGTATGTTTATTCTGCTGATATCAAGATGATTGGGTTCAACATGCAAAAGAGGACATTACACTCTTTGCTGCATGTAAGTCTTTAAATGTATTGTACCTTCTGGAAATAAAGAGGTTACCTGTATCTTTCTTTTTATCTTCCCCACTTTATAGAGATTGTTCGAAGCTCTGCTCATGAGCAGTCAATCTTAGGTTAAGAAGGTGCAGAGCCTGTAATCCATTTAGAGACGCTTGTCCTATCATCGTGGACTCTTCAAACTTAGAATGTAAAGAAAGCAACTACTACCTTGCTGGATGTCTAAAAGTGAAACATCAGAAATACTTACAAGTGTCCAAAAGAGGTAAATAGTAAAGAGTGCAACAGTAAGTGCAATAAGTCCAACAGCTTCAAGTCTGCTACTAAAATGCAGATGATCCACTGCTCCTCGAAGGCATAACCACCCGGAGATGGTGGCCAATGGAGTTATGAATAAGAAGCACACCATGTCTCCAAAAAGAGTCCGTTTCTCATGCGGTGGGCCTGGTTTTCGAAGCCACTGCAAAATTGAAAAAAAAAAGACAAGATTTGTGATGTATAATGCATTCTTCATGTCGTAAGTTTAAGCAGTTGGGCAGCCAAAGGTTGAATGCCAAACATCTCTACCCTAGCTAGAGCTTTTATAACATACAGTGCTTTAAAGTCTTGAGCTTGCACCAAATGAATGACCCTTTCAATTAAATGAAGTCAAGCTTCTTTGAAATCTGCAAGGCCAGCAATATGTTGGCCATGAATGACCCTCATACACATTAAGTGACAGGGGATCAGAAACGAGGCACAGCATTGCATGCTTTACAAGATTCCCTGTCTTCCTGTCATAAAACAGTGGTGATCTCTCAAAATGACTTTGATTATCCACAGAGGGAGAGGGGAACTTTGGGGCTTGTAGGGAAGAATTACACTCCAACTTTGGACAATCAGTACCAATACACGGGCTTATAATAGATGATCTGCACACATTCCTTCCTAGTAAAATATACACGATCATAAACCATGACATCATGTACATGCCGGAACAATACAGAAAGCACAGACAGGTGGAGATATATAACAAATACAGCAGTACCGCAAGTCCTAAATCACTATATGTGTCATATACAGTATGTATTATCTGTGTATCAAGTCCATATGTGGTGGATTTATAACATTTGAAATGAAAGATATGTCATTCTAATAGAAATCCTATCAAACATGAGCTGGCCACATGGCCACAATGCCATAATAAATAATCCTTTATGGTCACTCCTCATACTAGGTGAATGACTCCCATTTCTGGCCCAGGGACTCCCATGAATCAGCCCCTTTCTGCTCTGCCATTGCATGACTTGTGACATCAGCACATATTGCTCATCCGCAAAATAACGTTGATGGACATGTTAGCGCAATCCTAAGTGCAAGGGCCAGATAGTGGGTTTCATCATCCCATGATAGGACACATCCCAATCACTATCGATTGGCACCTTAGATTACTGTCCTGCACTGAAAGGGTTAAGATTATTGCAGCTCCACTGTATACTGTCTGCGTCCCTGAATACCGGACATTTGATAGGTAGAGGAGACTGTGATATAATATCTACTTTCATATCCCTCTGTGCCCTGCAGAACTCAAACTAGATAACTAAAGCTGCAGGTTACACATCTCACCACCAGATGTCACTATCAGCATTGATTTGGGAATGGAATTCCATACTTGCGTTTAGCCCATAGGAATAACGTGACTGCATCAATAACTTGAGCTCTAAAGGAGCTAGGCCCCTTACCTTATGGGAAATCGGGATAAATACGTACCATCAGGGTCTCATCAAAGACCCTTCTGAGAACGATAACCGAACAATATGTCAACAATTAGGAATTGCCGGATAAGTGGACGTAACCGGAAAACAAAGTATCTGTTACTGACATCACCTCTTCTAATAACCTCTTACATCATCCAAATGTTAGTGATGTCATGATAATTTGCCATTACTTAATCATTTGTGTTTTTTTTTTTTAAAGTAGCTAAATATAGCGAAGCATTAGGGTCATCAGAGAAGTACTGTACGACAAGACAAACCAAGTGTGTCTGGCCAACAACGTGACCTTTTTCAGGTTATAAACTTCATAAAGACCCCTGTTCATAAAAATCTTCTAGCTAATAAATGTTGGGTTATAAAATGGAGCAGTAAACCCCTAGCGTGATTTTCACAAATGATGCATGCAAGACTCTCTGTGTCTTTGTTATAGGGACTGTGAATGTCAGAAAGAAAAAGAAACTTCATTCACCTATTAAAATGTCACATAAATAGAATACGGCTAAAGAATGACAAATGGAGAGAGATTTGAACGTGACAATATGTGTGTTAGATTGAGAGAAGATACCATATATTGCATCATTTTTGGACAGAAGCGCAGAACACAATTTTTATTTCTAATTATAACAGAACAGAAGCTCATTAGAGCCATAATAGCCAGCATAGCCATTACCAACTCCCAAATTGGAGTGCTTTAATTAAGAGAAAAGCACTGAAATTAAGTGCAGGGATCCCTTACAATTCGGCTGTTATGTGACACAAGACAAATGAAGAAGAAATGATAGTGTGAGACACACTGAGCACAAAGAGTAACACTATTGATAAAACAGAGCAGTCGGGATGAGATACAGTGTTATGTTAGTAGAAGTTTAATTTTGCTGGTGTCAAAAAGGGTAATGCAATTTTCAATGGAGCTGAAGTAGATGTAAAGAAAATGCTGTACACGCCATTCTTCCTCATGTGAATATAATTGACAGTGAGTTGACATTGATGCGTGGTTGCATCCCTTATTAAGTGCACATGAAGAAGAGACTTATGAGACTTTGAAAGCTGTTGAACACCATCACATCTGTGAAGAATTGGTACATTTAGAGGTACAACTGCCTGTGATCAATCTGCACTTCTCAAGGACCAATATACAGTTGTGTGAAAAAGAAAGTACACATTCTATGGTTTTACATATCAGGACAGAATAACAATCATCTGTTCCTTAGCAGGTCTTAAAATTAGGTAAACACAACCTCAGATGAACAACAACACATGACATATTACACTGTGTCATGATTTATTTAACAAAAATAAAGCCAAAATGGAGAAGCCATGTGTGAAAAACTAAGTACAGTACACCCTTACTGCTTCCATAGGAATTAAGATGCTAAGTAGCAGACAGGTGCTACTAATCAAATGCCCTTGATTAATTGATCATCAGCAAGTGTGACCACCTCTATAAAAGCCGAAGTTTAAGCAGTTTGCTGGTCTGGAGCATTCAGGTGAGTGTTAACACAATGCCAAGGAGGGGAGACATCAGCAATGATCTTAGAGAAGCAATTGTTGCTGCCCATCAATTTGGGAAGGGTTATAAGGCCATTTCCAAAACAATTTAAAGTCCATCATTCTACAGTGAGAAAGATTATTCAAAAGTGGAAAACATTCAAGACAGTTGCCAATCTTCCTAGGAGTGGACGTCACGGCAAATTCACCCCAAGGTCAGACCGTGCAATGCTCAGAGAAATTGCAAAAAAAAACAAGAGTTACATCTCAGACTCTACAGGCCTCAGTTAGCATGTTAAATGTTAAAGTTCATGACAGTACAATTAGAAAAAGACTGAACAAGTATGGTTTGTTTGGAAGGGTTGCCAGGAGAAAGCCACTTCTCTCTAAAAAGAACATGGCAGCACCGCTTAGGTTTGCAAAGTTGCATCTGAACAAACCACAAGACTTCTGGAACAATGTCCTTTGGACAGACGAGACCAAAAGTGGAGATGTTTGGCCATAATGCACAGCGCCACGTTTGGCGAAAACCAAACACAGCATATCAGCACAAACACCTCATACAACTGTCAAGCACGGTGGTAGAGGGGTGATCATTTGGGCTTGTCTTGCAGCCACAGGACCTGAGAACCTTGCAGTTATTGAGTCGACCATGAACTCCTATGTATATCAAAGTCTTCTAGAGTCAGATGAGGCCATCTGTCCGACAGCTAAAGCTTGGCCGAAATTGGGTCGTGCAACAGGACAATGATCTCAAGCACACCAGCAAATCTACAACAGAATGGCTGAAAAAGAAAAGAATCAAGATGTTGCAATGGCCCAGTCAAAGTCCAGACCTCAACCCGATTGAAATGCTGTGGCTGGACCTAAAGAGAGCTGTGCATAAACAAATGCCCACAAACCTCAATGAACTGAAGCAACGTTGTAAAGAAGAGTGGACCAAAATTCCTCCACAACGATGTGAGAGACTGATAAAGTCATACAGAAAACGATTACTTCAAGTTATTGCTGCTAAAGGTGGTTCTACAAGCTATTGAATCATAAGGTATACTTAGTTTTTCACACATGGCTCCTCCATTTTGGCTTTATTTTTGTTAAATAAATCATGACACGTTGTAATATGTGATGTGTTGTTGTTCATCTGAGGTTGTATTTACCTAATTTTAAGACCTGCTAAGGAACAGATGATTGTTATTATGTCCTGATATGTAAAACCATAGAATTCAAAGAGGGTGTACTTTCTTTTTCACACAACTGTATCTTCTATACCAGGGGAGCGCAAACATTTCCTGCTGCGCCCCCTGTCTGGCCTGCTCCGGATTTGCGCCTCCCCCCTCCTAGCTGCCACCGCGTCAGATGACGCTCCAGGGTCACGTCACATGACCCCGCCGCATTTCCATGGAGACGCACAACAGCTTCTGAATCCCGGTAAGTGTTACTGTTGCAGGGGCCTCACGTGATCCACCGATGCCTGGGGGAAGAGTGCAGGACCTCTGTAACTGCCCGCGCCCCCCCAGACAAATCTCCCACCCCCCCTGGGGGCATGCCTCCCCAGTTTGTGCACCCCTGTTCTAGACCATTGAACCTTAGCAATTCTCATACACAGTGTGTGAAGTTTTGGTCACAAGGATCTCGTTTTAAAACCATTTAAGAAATATATATATTTTTTTTTATTGAATTTCCAATTTTTAACGGAGTACTCCATTAATTAACACCTATAGATCAACTGGACAAAGGAATTAACAAAACACACAAGACACATACAGAAATATGTCAAATACAAAAAAAAGAATTGCTAAAAAAAAAATGCTATTGTCTGAGCCTGAACACCCCTCTCAAATACTTTTAGGAAATTATTTGAAGGGGCGCATACATTTTCCTCCTTTCCTGTATGCTTTTCCTGACTCATGAATTTCCGTTTACTTCATGAGACGCCTTTAATATACAACAATGTCGGAGCCATAATCGAGAGGAAGAATACACTCTAGTGAGTGACATAGTGTGTAGGAGAAAGAAAGCTCACAGACAAAGCCCAAAGGAGAAGGAGTGGCTCAGTGAGGAAAGACACTGATTAGCACTGAGAGTTTGAAGCAGGGGTACCTGGTTCAATTCCTGGTGTTGGCTCCTTGTGACCTTGGGCAAGTCACTTTATCTCAGGCACCAAAAAAACATAGATTGTAAGCTCCACGGGGCAGGGACCGGTGCCTGCAAAATGTCTCTGTAAAGCGCTACATAAAACTAGCAGCACTATACAAGAACATGCTATTATTATGTACTTTAACGCTTTACTGTAACTTTAACACACGTACTGTAGGCAGGTAACAATATTCTTAGGCAATGCATTCTATGGCCCAAAGTTACTGAACAGTGATGAATCCCAGCAATCCTCAAGTCCTGTGTATGTGAAGGTGTGCTGAGGTTTAGCACTGTTTAGGAATAGTTGTCAAGAGAATCGTATATAGACAAAACTATATGCTACTGTCTCTGCCTATTTTTTTATGTATAAACACTGAACGATCAGAAGGAGCGAAACACTGCTCACATAGACATTGCCAGAAAATTTACAGGTTCTGCAAAATGTCCTTGTAATTTCTCATCTTGTCTGTTTACCAGTAATAAAAACTAGATAACAATTTGGGAACAGTTAATCAGATTCCCGCCACATATTATCTCACTATTTGTAAGCTTTGAACCAGTTTTAAACATGGCACCCAATGACAGCACTGCTTAAACATGTACGTTGCAAGCTACTTCGGATACTGTATATATCAACAAATGAAAAGTGCTTTACAATGTCACCAGTGTGATAATTCAAGGTATAGTCTCAACAGCCTTAGGCCGTGCCTATTGTGCCGTCGATGGCGACACGATGGGTGTCGCCGTCTCCACCGGCGAAAGTTTCCGGCCATTTGATTGGTTCAAGAGCTGTCACGAGGCGACAGCCCTTGAAAAATCACATTTTGCCGGCTACCAATTTTCGTGACGTCGCTCCGTCGCATTGTCGCCGTCGCGCTTACTATAAGCGCACGCGGCGGCGGCGGTGGCAATGCATTTGTTTTCGGGCGACGTCGCGTCACCGGCACTATAAGCGTAGCCTTACTTACAGGAAATACGGTGTATTATACAATGTATCCAACTTTTATAGTTGGGTTTTGTGGAGCTGATATCTAACTCAGGGGTGTACAACTCCAGTCCTCAAGCCCCCCCCCCCCACTCCAACAGGTCAGGGTTACAGGATATCTCAGCTTCAGCACAGGTGGCTCAATCAGAGAATCAGTCGAAGTCCTGTGCTAAAGCAGGGACTGATTGAGCCACCTGTGCTAAAGCAGGGACTGACTGAGCCACCTGTGCTGAAGCTGGGACTGATTAGTACCACCTGTGCTGAAGCTGGGGGTATCCTGAAAACCTGACCTGTTGGAAGTTCTTGAGGACTGGAGCTGAGCCCCCCTGAAATGTAACTGATGAAAGAATGCTGGTGTTGGCAGAGACGCACTGACCAGGCTTAAACTGCAGCGCGCAGGTTTCCCGAGCTTCTTAAATCCCTTTTCAATATCGCAGTCTGGTTTAGTGTACAAGCTCCAGTCACACACACCGAGACTAACGCTGGAGTCAGTAAAGTCACATCATGCTCAATTTAAGGACTAGAAAAATAAAAAAAGCGGCATCCGTCGGTTCGGTGATGAAGGAGCTTACACGCACAGAAACGTTGGACGCTGCTTTCTTGATTTTTTAGTCATTAAATTGACCGTGATGTGACTTTAGTGATTTGGTGTGATTGACTGGAGCATATATATATATATATATATATATATATATATATATATATAGTATTATGGTATAGCCTATCCCATAGCCTCTTTGCATACCCAGTTAATCAACCCCACACTGATTAGACCCATTAAGGTCGAAACAGCTGTCTGTGGGTGGTTTTCTGGGTATGCATCTTAACCCTGGCTGTGCTCAAAGCTGTGACCATGCAGCAAGCTTAAGCCTATAGGGAACCATGTTAAAAATGGTTTTTGAGGCAAAAAGTGGCACTGTGTGCTCATTTGCATGTCATTTCCCAGAATCCCTTGCTGCAGTGGAAGTGCTGTATGCTGGGTGATAATGGGGAAAGGCGGGGTTGCAGACCTGCCTAAGACATGCAGATGAGCATACAGTTGTATTTGCATATATATATATATATATATATATATATATATATATATATATATATATATATATAATGGTTCTATCTATATTTGATTGGACCTGAATGATGTAGGTCATCTCGATTTGCTGACACTTGTTCTCCACGCTCCAATTTAGACAATCAAAATGTTTCCTTTGTACAAACTGTCCGTGCTTCCCCCTTTTTCATCCTGATCACACACTTCACTGTGAAACACTCCTGCAATCTTCTGCTTCGCAAAAAAATGAATACGTGATGTAAAAATATTGAGTCGTTGTAAAAGTCTAAAGAAAATTCCAAACAGTGCATCGTAGCTCAGCGATGGTAGTGTTTCCTCCGGTATATACAGTATGAGCCGAACAAGCTTGTGATACACGCTGCCCGTATAATATTCCATACCTGTTACCGTGCTTTCACTTATAGATTTGCAAAGGTTTTAGATACCTTTCAAAATTATAAATCAACCAATCATTCCTAATGCCAATACTTGTCTTTTCAGCGGATAAAGAAGGTAGTTTGCTTTCCTACGGCTTGCAACTATAATATGTGTTGTGAAGTGGAACTGGTGTTAAGTATTTTGCTGCTTTCTTTCTATATTAACCACGTTTAGTCCATAGGACAACAAGAAATTGTATTCATTCAGTTTAGGTACCTGCGTTATTTGGAGTTCACCCTGACAGGGTAAAGCTTCAATTATGATTTAATCAAAAGATGCAACTACAGTAAATGGCTCCTTTGTTATTAGACTTAGGTTCGAAATGCAGAAATGTCACTAATAAATTGCCAGCCAATTTGGAAGGGGAGCTGAAACTGTATACAGGCATACCCCGCATTAACGTACGCAATGGGACCGGAGCATGTATGTAAAGCGAAAATGTACTTAAAGTGAAGCACTACCTTTTCCCACTTATCGATGCATGTACTGTACTGCAATCGTTATATGCGTGCATAACTGATGTAAATAACGCATTTGTAACAGGCTCTATAGTCTCCCTGCTTGCGCACAGCTTCGGTACAGGTAGGGAGCTGGTATTGCTGTTCAGAACGTGCTGACAGGCGCATGCGCGAGCTGCCGTTTACCTATTGGGCGATATGTACTTACTCGCGAGTGTACTTAAAGTGAGTGTCCTTAAACCGGGGTATGCCTATATAGGGTTTCTTTCTATAAAACCTATGCTGCCAGTTGGATCAGGAGAGCATTGAAGTACCGATATGGATTTAGTGATATATTTACTAAGCGGTTCTATGCATTAATGCAACATGCAGCACCAGAAAAAAAAAACCTTCTTTATTGAAGTGAATAGGCCGTAAAGTGTCTTCCGGTGCACGGAAGTGTCCTATGGACATCGCACTGCTTAGTTAATAGGGCCCCACATCTTTAAATATCACGAGTCGTTAATTGTTTCCTTCCATTATGTACAAAGTTAAAGTCAGTGTAACTGTGCCACTGCGACCTTGCCTAGCAATGTTTGCCGTGCAAATGACAATAATTCCCATTATCAATTATCAGCCCACTTTGGAAATGACAGTGGTGCTTTAACCCAGCTTGGGCTAATGCTGCCCCCTAAGTGCTCACCCCAGTAATGCAAACCCATTAGTGTTTCCGAGGGTCTGATAAAAAGATACAAAAATGAAACCTCCGCGTGAATAATGGCAACAGGATAATAAGTGCTGATTGAAACGCCAGTTCAGGCAGGAAGGGAAGGTTTGAATGTCTTGCTGCAGGTTTGCTGGGGAAGAGGAAAGCGATCAGTCTGCCCCGCACAACATGTGTTTTTCTCATCACGTTACATGTTCCTGGACACATTGGCCCAGTTGTTCTTTCTTCCCCACTTAGCAACCTCTCTTCATAAAATACTCGCAGAGACACCCCAGCATTCACACAGATTTACCGGCTTTAAACCGTTAAAGTTCCTTGCACGCAGCGCAGAAAGCACAATGTAACACACAATGATTAATACGATGTTACAACCGGATTTGTAATTAGTGTTATCCAAAAAAAGAAAAAGAAATGATTATGCAGGTTATCTATAAGCGCACCCAAATGATTGTTTTAATGTAATAACTTTATTTCATATAGTGCTTTTCTCCAAATGGGACTCAAAGTGCATCACAATTACAGTATAATATGCAGTACACATCACATAGAAATTTTAGACACAGTCTCTGCCCAGATGAGCGTTGTTTGGTGCCCGAGTCACAGGGAGATAAAGTGACTTGCCCAAGGTCACAAGGAGCTGACACCGGGAACTGATTCAAACTCAGTGTTCTTTGCGGACAGTCTTTCCTCACTAAGCCATTCCTACTCCCTGCTGGTTAAATAAATGATACGCTGATGAGAACATGATCCACCTCATTATAACGAGTTTATCGGGTACCTCCCTAATTCCTCAAATTTTCGTAAAATTGTAGCAATGTTCTGCGATATTGACGCCAAGCTACACAAGATGAAAATGACACTATTTGTATCAGTTTAGATCTAAAATTGCCGTTATACCATGGAAAATGCCTTTAAATATAAATATATATATATATATTTTAACATGTAATATTTGTGTGTGTGTGTGTGTACATTGACTGCTGCTGAGCGCGCTTCAGAGTCAATTTTGTTTGTCTCCCCAAGCGTCAAGCTTGGGAGAGTGTACGTGCACAAAGGCAATACTTTTGGGGGGGCATTCATCCACCTCTTTGCTACCTCCCTTCCCTCTCTCCCCCCCCCCTTTTTTCCCTTTCCCCTCCCTTTTTTCCTTCTCCCATTTGCCTTTTTATTCTCCCTGCTCTTTGGATTGCTGTCCCAGTGTCATCCACACATTTATTTCCATTTTCAATGTTGTGTTTTCATTTTGTTTACATTATTTCTGTACATTCATAGTATGATTGATATAGTGGCAGCCTACCCTTTTACTTGCAGAGGATCGCAGTGAAGCAGATTGCCAGCAGGGAAAGCAGGAACACAGCGCTATTGCAGGGCAGATACCGGAAGGAGGGGCATTTGACATCACAGCGCTGGGGCGTGCTACTCCCCCGTACCTCAGAAGCCCCCGAGCGAGCGCACACACACCATCACGTGGCCGCCACCTACACTATCCTGTTCGCCTGCCCGCGCACATCTTCTACGGCTGCCCGCCCGCGCACAGCTTCTTAGCCGCCTGCTCACAGCTTTTTTGCCCTCCCGCGCACAGCGTCTGCCGGCCCGCACACACCAGGTTTTGCCGCACGCCACATGCGCCCCCTAGATAATCTTGTGTCTCCCAGTTTGCGCACCGCTGCATTCAATCACAACACTCAAACACAATCACAACACAGACACAGCACATATACTCAATCACAACACACACTCATTACAATCAACACAACACACACACAGACACAACACACACAATCACAACCAACACACACAATCACAACCAACACAGACAACACACACAACACACATAATCAATCACAAAACACACACTCAACACACACACACACAACACATAATCGTTACATTAGTTATCTTGGCATCAGGCTACCGCAGTTTCATAAAAACTACCCTTTTCTTCAACGTGTGCCTGGTAGGATTTGTGGTAAATTAAAATGCATTTTCATATTTATAACTTGAAAAATATATAAATATATTCCAGCTAAACTGTTTAGGTCTATCCTACTTCTTCTAACATCATTTTAACCTTGTCTGTAACTGTTATGGCCATAATCATATTCTCTCTAACTGTCCTTAAAATGTCTGTAACTTGAATGTATTACCACTGTTCGTTTAAATCAACCATATATTATCATAACTCTGCTGCCAGGACATACTTGGAAACTAGAGGTAAATCTCAATGTACTACTTTCTGGTGAAACATTTTATAAGTAAACAGAATTCTGCCCGACTTACAGTGCAAACCTTGATGTACATTTTGTCCTTGAGAAAAGTGTACATTCGGAACCCTGCGTCTGAATCAGGGACGCCTTCCAAACAGGCAAGTGAGGTCTGTGTCATCATTAGGAGGGAGTCAGACTTCATATCATTCAAGGGCTCTGTTCTAAGTGTGATGTACAGACGACAGTGGAGAGTGGGCAATATTTTTCATTAACTTTGGAGGATTCCTAGGCATCTCAGCAATAGCAATAAGGGAGTTAGAGTTTTGCACGAATGCTGGAATGAATGGCTGATGACTACGCGTTCATCGTACGAGGCGTGAGTATATGACATTTCAAATAACTGACACTTTACAGAATATTATACATGATGTTACAAATTTATCTGCTGCCATTTTGTGGATATCACCTTCCAGGGAGCAATCCGATTCAGCAAAGTAATGGTTCAGATTTTCCAAATGCAGAAGCTAGGGTGTGGATTTGGGTAAAACACCACTTGCCGACAGAAAGCCGACCCCTGCAGTGAGGCAGGGGACTCATGGCATGTGGGGGAGGAGCACGAGAGGGGGACAGCGTGGGGGCGGAGCATGAGAGGGGGGAAGCGCGGGGCAGAGATTGTGTGTCAGACTATGTCTGTTAGTGTTTCTATGTGTGTGTTTGTGTCTCTCTGTCAGAGTCTGTGTGTCTCTGTCAGTGAGTGGGTGTGTCTCTATCCGTGAGAGTGTTTCTCTCTGTCAGTGAGTGTGTTTCTCTCTGTCAGTGAGAGTGTTTCTCTCTGTCAGTGAGAGTGTTTCTCTCTGTCAGTGAGAGTGTTTCTCTCTGTCAGTGAGAGTGTTTCTCTCTGTCAGTGAGAGTGTTTCTCTCTGTCAGTGAGTGTGTTTCTCTCTGTCAGTGAGTGTGTTTCTCTCTGTCAGTGAGTGTGTTTCTCTCTGTCAGTGAGTGTGTTTCTCTCTGTCAGTGAGTGTGTGTGTCTTTATCAGCGTGTGTCTCTATCAGTGAGTGTTTGAGTCTATCTGCGAGTGTGCACGCGCATCTGACAATGAGTGTTTGGACAATCAAAAAATTTTGGGGGGGCCTATAATCTATTCTAATTGATGAAAGAATCAAGAAGTGTTTGCAAAGTGGCAAGACCAGACTAAAAAAAGGAACAGCAGTGCTCAGATTTCCTGTTTTCTCTTAAGTCTTTTTTTAAAGGCACAGTTCAGTTTGGACAAACAAAATGTTTTTTTTTTTTGTACAAAATATCCCCACTCTCCCTTTTTTAATCCCCACTACACACTTTAATCCCCATTACTTTACACTTTATGTAAAAAAAAAAAAAAAAAACTCCTGCAATCTTCTGGTTTGAAAAAGAAAACGATGTTAAAAAAAAAAAAAACACGGGTCTCCTTAAAATGGTAAAATAGTAAAATACATTTTAAAGGGATCATCTCAGCCCTGAACTTGGAACTGGGTGGTAGTTTTCCTCAATTATGCATGAGTTCCTAACAAGCGTGTGACGAACGCAGCCTGCATAATATTCTATACCTGCTGGTGTGCTTTCAATCATAGATGTGCAAAGCAACTATTCATTCCTAATGCTAATACCTGTCTTCTGAGTGGGTTCACTGACTGTGCATTTCCTTGTCCTGATCTTTGCTGTACAAATCGTGTAACAAAGCAAGCAAAAGGTGACCTTTACAAAATGGATGGGAACGTAGACCTTGCTATAATAAACAGTGTCAAATTCAAGCCAGAACAGTTGAAAAAAAAAATCAGAATTCAGGACAAACTACATTAGCACTTGTCTGAAGAGATAAAACATTATTTAGCACCCTGGTAGAAATAAGACAACATTGCTTAGAATGGTTAAAGTCATTCAGCACAAAATAAACCGTTGTCTATTTGCCAGGCCAGAAAATGGACTCTTGTCAATTTTCTATGCAAATGTTTGTTTGGATCCAAATTGCCCGCAAACTAAGATATTTATATTTGGAAGCTTTGGGCCAAGTTATCTTATTTTTGCAATATTTTCTCAAGCAGCAAATTTCCACACATTTGTTGACAACACGAATCGGTGAATTTTGCACACATCTTTATTCCCTGGGACAGTGGGAAAAGGCAAATAAGATAATCATTGATTTTAGTACCATTGGAAGGCTCGAGTGAAATATAAATATATACAGTTAACTAGCATCAGCCTATTCACACCATGATGAGGCCATTCATCCCCGGCTCGCTGGGGACATTTTTCTTAATCTGGAGAGCGCCTTAATTAAACATTGAATGTCTCTGGAAACTGCTCCGAGAGCAATGATTGCTGTGTCCATACACTGGAAGACTGCTTGGTCCTGTGCCCATACACTGGAAGACAGCTTGGTTCTGTGTCCATACACTGGAAGACTGCTTGGTCCTGTGTCCATACACTGGAAGACAGCTTGGTCCTATGTCCATACACTGGAAGACAGCTTGTTTCTGTGTCCATACACTGGAAGATCGCTTGGTTCTGTGTGCATACACTGGAAGACAGCTTGGTCCTGTGTCCATACACTGGAAGACAGCTTGGTCCTATGTCCATACACTGGAAGATAGCTTGGTTCTGTGTCCATACACTGGAAGATAGCTTGGTTCTGTGTCCATACACTGGAAGACTGCTTTGTTCTGTGTCCATACACTGGAAGACAGCTTGTTTCTGTGTCCATACACTGGAAGATCGCTTGGTTCTGTGTCCATACACTGGAAGACAGCTTGGTTCTGTGTCTATACACTGGAAGACAGCTTGGTTCTGTGTCCATACACTGGAAGACAGCTTGGTCCTGTGTCCATACACTGGAAGACAGCTTGGTCCTATGTCCATACACTGGAAGATAGCTTGGTTCTGTGTCCATACAGTACACTGGAAGATAGCTTTGTTCTGTGTCAATACACTGGAAGACAGCTTGGTTCTGTGTCCATACACTGGAAGATCGCTTGGTTCTGTGTCTGTACTCTGGAAGACAGCTTGGTTCTGTGTCCATACACTGGAAGACCGCTTGGTTCTGTGTCCATACACTGGAAGATAGCTTGGTTCTGTGTCCATGCACTGGAAGACAGCTTGGTCCTGTGTCCATGCACTGGAAGACCGCTTGGTCCTGTGTCCATGCACTGGAAGACTGATTGGTCCTGTGTCCATGCACTGGAAGACTGCTTGGTCCTGTATCCATGCACTGGAAGACTGATTGGTCCTGTGTCCATGCACTGGAAGATAGCTTGGTCCCGTGTCCATGCACTGGAAGATAGCTTGGTTCTGTGTCCATACACTGGAAGACAGCTTGGTTCTGTGTCCATACACTGGAAGACTGCTTGGTTCTGTGTCCATGCACTGGAAGACAGCTTGGTCCTGTGTCCATGCACTGGAAGACCGCTTGGTTCTGTGTCCATACAGTACACTGGAAGATAGCTTTGTTCTGTGTCAATACACTGGAAGACAGCTTGGTTCTGTGTCCATACACTGGAAGATCGCTTGGTTCTGTGTCTGTACTCTGGAAGACAGCTTGGTTCTGTGTCCATACACTGGAAGACCGCTTGGTTCTGTGTCCATACACTGGAAGATAGCTTGGTTCTGTGTCCATGCACTGGAAGACAGCTTGGTCCTGTGTCCATGCACTGGAAGACCGCTTGGTCCTGTGTCCATGCACTGGAAGACTGATTGGTCCTGTGTCCATGCACTGGAAGACTGCTTGGTCCTGTATCCATGCACTGGAAGACTGATTGGTCCTGTGTCCATGCACTGGAAGATAGCTTGGTCCCGTGTCCATGCACTGGAATATAGCTTGGTTCTGTGTCCATACACTGGAAGACAGCTTGGTTCTGTGTCCATACACTGGAAGACTGCTTGGTTCTGTGTCCATGCACTGGAAGACAGCTTGGTCCTGTGTCCATGCACTGGAAGACCGCTTGGTTCTGTGTCCATGCACTGGAAGACAGCTTGGTTCTGTGTCCATGCACTGGGAGACAGGTTGGTTCTGTGTCCATGCACTGGAAGACAGTTTGGTCCTGTGTCCATGCACTGGAAGATAGCTTGGTTCTGTGTCCATGCACTGGAAGATAGCTTGGTTCTGTGTCCATGCACTGGAAGACTGCTTGGTCCTGTGTCCATGCACTGGAAGATAGCTTGGTCCTGTGTCCATGCACTGGAAGATAGCTTGGTTCTGTGTCCATGCACTGGAAGACTGCTTGGTCCTGTGTCCATGCACTGGAAGATAGCTTGGTCCTGTGTCCATGCACTGGAAGACTGCTTGGTCCTGTGTCCATGCACTGGAAGACTGCTTGGTCCTGTGTCCATGCACTGGAAGATAGCTTGGTTCTGTGTCCATGCACTGGAAGACAGCTTGGTTCTGTGTCCATACACTGGAAGACAGCTTGGTTCTGTGTCCATAAACACCAACAAATGCATAAAAGGCAAGATGCTTGCTACTTAAATGATGAGATCTCATCAACCACGCAACAGAGGAAAACAAAATTAACCTATTGCTGTCATTTTCACAAATAGTTTTGAAGGGTTTTATTTAAGCATTTTCTTAGGCCGTGCTTATAGTGCCGGCGACGCGACCCATGATGTCACCCATCGTCATTGCGATAGTTATATTTCAAATGTAGGCGACGCCGCTGGCTACAAGGCCAGCATCGTCATAATGGGGGAAGGCAAAGGGACGGAGAAGCTCTTGATTGGCCACAAAGGGAGACCGTCGCCGAAAAAAATCAAATAACAGTGACTACCAGATTTTTGGTAGCACTATAAGCGTCGACGACAGCGACAATGCATTTGTTTTGACGCGACGGTCGCGTCGCCGTCACCGGCACTATAAGCGCAGCCTAAGGTAGAATAATTGAAGCTTCCCCAGCAGGGGGATTGTATTTATGCAAAAGCAAACATTTATTGTTTATTATTGTTTATTTACAGAACATTCTTGTGACACAACATAATAAATTTAAGATGTATATCACATTTCTGCGTACATTATGCAATAACAGTCAAATTAAACTTCCGCTCTCCAGAGCACAAGGGCATACTATTTCAGATTAAATAACTTAACATAAGGACTGCTTTTCCATCTATTCTTATTCACTTCAAGTTCACCAGCACCTTTATACTTAATTATGTTAAGAGGACTTACTTATTAAGATATGGTTCGTTCCATGGACTACCTCCTGCTAGAACAGATTGAACACTAAGCAGCATTATGTCAAAGGGACTGATTTCTAGGAATATAATGAGTTAAAGCCAGCAGTCTTACATACCTACTGTATGTTTTCATATTAATGTCTGGTTACTGGGTGATCCACAGCGACCCCAGAGAACATTCATATTCCGAGCATGTAAGCTGATGACTGCACATTAATTAAGGTCGGGGAGATTCTCTTCCCTGTAGCGCAGGCATTTTGTCCGTGTTCCTTTAGGGGGTATTTCTTTAGCCCCTCAGTCTTCCTCTGGAATACTGTTTATGATTTTAATTGTGAGCTACATGCACTAGAAACTGACTTACTGTACAGTTAAAGCCATTTGGACCTGGACCCGGGAGTAAGGTCAATGTTAATATTATATTCATATGCGTACGTTTACATTCATACATATGCCTATTCTAATCCCCGAACCCAAAAACACCTTAGAAGACATCTTAGTTTTGTTTGAATTTTAATTTGACTATACACTGTATGTGTTTATTGTTTTGCTTGTTTATTTTTCTGTGTATATATGTGTGTGTGTGTGTGTGTGTGTGTGTGTGTGTGTGTGTGTGTGTGTGTGTGTGTGTGTGTGTGTGTGTGTGTGTGTGTGTGTGTGTGTGTGTGTGTGTGTGTGTATGTGTGTATATATATATGTATGTGTGTATATAAAATAATATATTTTTAAAGAAAAAAAGAAGCCATTTGGAATTTGTATAGTCATTGTTAAAAGGCATGCCTTTCTAATCAGATGTGCTAGATACCTATATCATAACTGAATCAAATTGGAGTCTCTGGGGTGACAAACTGGGGATTAGTCGTTAAACTTCAATAGTTCCAATCGGGGTACTGTAAGATGGAAACGCCCATTAAAGTTAGTAGGAGTTTCCGTGCAATAGTGCCCCAATTGGCACAATCACAGTTTAGTGAGCAACCGCCACTAACGCAAATGACATAAAGACAAGTGAGGCCATAAACCACCAGAAAAGAGGTTAGGCTAATACTTGTTTAATCCAGCTAACAGTGGCTGGGCTATACTTCAAAATGGCTTCCTGTCTCCTAAAGCAGCTATCAACCCAGAAACCCATATGAGTTCAACTCATATAATGTAAGTATAGTATCTTGTCCCCTGAGCAGGTCCTTCTCTTTTAAAAAATGTTTTACTAGTGTTGAAAAAAAACCCCCATGGTTTTCTTAATCTCTAGCATCTGAGGTTACCATAGTAACCTTTAGCCTGCACTGGATGCTGGGGAGAGCTTCATTTTAAGCTCCCAGACACTTCCAATTTCAAAAATATTTCCCGAGGGAAGCATCAGATTTGAAAAAATAAGACAAGCTTTGATAAGTGCGAGAAAAATATACCAGTGAAAATAATAAAGTGCCAAAAAAAAGGAGATCAGCCCAGATTGCTGCTTTAAAAGCAAATGCAACAATATGAGTACACGGACAGCACTTTATTAATCCCCTACCTATCCGTGTAAGATCTTCCACTAAAGCTAATATTCCTCATGTGCATAGGTCTTATAGTTATTCTCCGTGATGATGATGATGCAGCTGCAGCAAGACTCCATGTCTTCGGTGCTGCAGCTCCACGTCGACAGACACTGTCCCCATTCTGCCTGCAGCGCTGGGGGCAGTCAGCCTTTTTTACGTCTGTATGTAAAATTAATTATGCATACGATCGACATTTCCTCATACAGTGAAACACTTGGTGACCACCTGCATATGCCAGAGGGGAAACAGAAAAAGTGCAGTGCTTATGCCAACAAAAACACACCGCATACCTTACTCATCGGAACATTCAGAAAAGAAATAGCCAAGCGCATTCAGGAAACAAAACACTCACTGCTTTCCTGCCTCACATTTTACAGAAGTGCATTGTATTACTAATAGAGGTTGAGTTCACATTCCAATTATTTTACCAGTAATCTGCCATTGTTTTCGTGCCCCGTGAACTTGTGCGTAACGGGTACGATTCATGTATTGCAGAGGCTTATGGATAGGGCTTATAATGCTTCACTCCCGTTTTTGTGCGCAGGAGGAGAAGAGGAACAAGCAAATGCCAGCACTGTATGTGGGGTCAGCCAGCTGAGCAGAGCTTGGCTGCCACAGTAATGCAATAGGTCAATTCAACCCACCCTTGGATTTCCTATGACGTGCACATTTTTCTTTCAAGCACACATTGTGGTTTACCTGCTGTGCATTGGCATTACACTACCTAGTATTAGGAATATAGCAAATGCGATGTACCGACGGGTTATCTGTACCTGTTATCAAAGTATGGTGGGCCGTATGTACTAAGCAGTCTTCTGCCCATGAGACACATTTGAACGCTGGACAGTAAGGTGTTTTATGGCAGTAGTGTATGTGAAGTGACTAACCAAATGTGGCGCTCATATACATTTATAATAACAGTGATATATTCAATACAATAGTGATAAAAATGATACTTATACAAACACAATGGTCGATTGCAGCTGTAACCTGGTGTGGGATTGCTTTCTCAATCCTCAAGGAACATGGAGAATGGATCATCAGGAAGCGCATACCATGTGGGAACATAAGAAAGAAAAAAGTGCTTTTTGTGCAATATTGTGCAAACAGTGTTATGGAAAGTTGCTAGCACAGAATGTATACACAGGGTACTCACAAACGTGAGGTGGAGTATGGACACATAAAGGTATCTTTATAGACTGACTTCAGTCTCTGGTGCAGGGTGGTGCCACAGCAAACAGATTCCCAGATAACCTTAGAGTAGGAAGACACTGGACATAGCGTAGACTGTAGGGCATTTAATAAAAAGGTAGACAAAATCCAATCTACTCACATATTAATAGGTTAAAAACAGCATTTTAGATCGCAATGATCTCAGCAGTTCGCGCTCTTTTGTTTCCACCGGATGGGTCCTCACTCTCAGGTCTCCCTCCTTCCTGCCTCTGCCCACCGGAACCTTCGGATACGGATGACATCACTTCCGGTTGCCGGAACGCATCCGTGACCCGCACAGAAAGGAAGGAGGGAGACCTGAGAGTGAGGACCCATCCGGTGGAAACAAAAGAGCGCGAACTGCTGAGATCATTGCGATCTAAAATGCTGTTTTTAACCTATTAATATGTGAGTAGATTGGATTTTGTCTACCTTTTTATTAAATGCCCTACAGTCTACGCTATGTCCAGTGTCTTCCTACTCTAAGGTTATCTGGGAATCTGTTTGCTGTGGCACCACCCTGCACCAGAGACTGAAGTCAGTCTATAAAGATACCTTTATGTGTCCATACTCCACCTCACGTTTGTGAGTACCCTGTGTATACATTCTGTGCTAGCAACTTTCCATAACACTGTTTGCACAATATTGCACAAAAAGCACTTTTTTCTTTCTTATGTTCCCACATGGTATGCGCTTCCTGATGATCCATTCTCCATGTTTTATGGCAGTAGACAGCATAGTAAATATTGGCCACCATGCTTGGCCGTTCTATAGGGCTCTGTGATGGTTTATGACGTCCAGAAAGAAACACGATAGAGCAGATTTTCAGGGTTATCATTGAAAAGTCCTACGCTAAACGACGTTTTGTTGATCTATTCTTGGCATCTATTATTGTTAGCGAATACAGCAATAACCCAACATATTGATCATTATTAGTGATTTAGGAGCGTTTAGTCAACTCTGGCCAATCAATTCTGGACAGTAAAGTGAGATACAGATGCAGCGACCGCTATTCGAACATATCACGCGTTGTATACCTCGGAATACCCATGTCACGGCGCGTCATTGCCGCGTGTTGGGACGTGTTTTATCGAGTGCTGAAAATGGCATTTTAGTGTTCTGGTTTTTAAACACCTGCAGATTGACACAGTACTGTACTGCACACATTACAATTCAATCATTTCTGCCACGAAAACACAAAGAATTGCACCCAAAGAAATCGGGATCCATGAAATTACAACAAAGCAACCTCGTGATGTGACCGCACGGAGTACAGAAGCGCACACGAAAATGGCTCCGTGATATGTTCGAATAACAGCCGCTGCATCTGTAGCTGCTCTTACAAGTGAGGTATGAGGTGCTACAGCGGATACCGGCAGAACAATGCATTGTGGGTGCATTGGGAAACTCACACAAACTCACTCCTCTCTGGAGTTTCAATTATTAAACATGATTGCTTCAGTCTCTTCTTTACCTTCGAAGAGATTTTAGCAATTCAGCAACCAAGAAAGCCAAACCTCAGACCGCAGTAACAGCACCAAGTGTCTGACTCCCATAAAGAAACAAGAAAAACCACTGTCGTTATTGATTCTGTTCCAGCAATAAAGTACAGTACTCTTGATTTTGAACTCTGCCAACTTATAGCTCTGAGTTTTATTGCATGGGGTTTAACACGTGTCACGAATATGCAGTGTCGTCTCACACACTGGAACCAATATCAACATTGACTACAATATCATATTAGTCCAACGCCAACTAATTTGGATACATTAATCTACAATGCTACATTAAAGAACACTGCTGCAGAATGCAAGAAAAAACAGCCAAGAGCTTTGATATTTAGACTGGACTGTGTTGTGGAAATGTTGTGGAGTTTTGGCTAATGGCAGCACAAGACCACAAATTCTCTTCCCAGTTCTGTATGTACTTGTGGTGTTCCTTATGGAAACTGGTTTACAGTTCCACAAATTCTCAGTATTTTTTTTTTATTATTATTATTCTGGACTGGTTCTGGGAAACTAGAGGAGACGGAGACGCCTTCCAAGAAGAGGGAAGACAGAAACTTACACACAAAAAGCCCACGTTTTTTCTTCTTCTGTATATCCAACATAAAAATCATAACCTGTGATAGCCAAAAAAATCTATAGCAATAATACACCCACATTCCATTGCTTTGTTTTTCAGGGTGTTCATGTAATACTAAAAAAATACATGTTTTTTTTTTGTGTGTGGTTAGTGTTGCTGCTTTAAACAAATGTAGTCATATGTTCTAAAAAAAAAAAAAAACAGAAGAGATTGGTGAAACATTCACACACAGTGAAAAACGTGTGATCCTTTGACATTACTAACCATGGAAAAAGTCGTGAGAATATAAATATTTGCATACCAAAAAACAACATGTATAAGATGTCTATACTTATTCAAGAAAAGCAAACATGACCTGAAACAGAACAATTTTTTTTAATAAGAGTCCGTTAAATGGCTGTGCTCACTTACTGTCTATCTTTCTGCTGATAACTGCGGTCACCAAGTCAAGTCATCCACCAACAGAGCAAACTACTCTCACTCACCGGAGCTATATTGTGACTGTACAATGGCTTGCGGAATGTACTCTAAGCAGGTTCTGCATACTTACTAAACATGATATCATTGCAGAAGGTATGTTGTGTAGGGCTGACTATTTTATCCAAAACTGTACTGCTAAAGTCTCCATGTTCAAATGATGATGCTTGAAAGCAGAATAATGTTGTGGAAATACTTGTAATTCTGCCTGTGGCATAACAATATGCTGCTAAATACAAGAAATATTGATCACATTTGGATTTTCCTTCATTTCATTGAATGTCCTGTTCACAACCATGGGTCTGACCTTTGGATGGGTCCGGAATGAGCTCCCTCCGACTGCATGGACCCTGCTGAAAATATCTTTACCATGTAGCTCAATTACATTTTGTAGTATTAAATAGTGGTCTAAGTGGCAAGTGGCATAGAAAAAGTAGCGTTTGTACAGGGCATGACACAAAAAAAATATCTATATTCTAAAAAGATGTACACAGTATCAATGCTTAGAAGGCAGAAAGGGAGTCTTCCAAATGTGTGTGTATATATATATATATATATATATATATATATATATATATATATATATTTAATGTTTGCAGTGTCATAATAACGTACCAGATACATCACAACAAGAGTGGACAACCTGATGCAAATGTAAGCGAAGAGCCCCCACACCCCTTGTTTCCAGGAGCTGTCACATGATGTGGAAGTGCCGGAGGTCCGGTGGCTCTCTGTTATTGCCGGACCCCCAGAGCTGTGCAGGTTAAACTGAAAAAAGTAGTACTCTGGGGTTGTAAATAAGAAGGAATGGTGTTCTGTACCATCTAGTACAGTGGTTTTCAACCTTTTATTGGTTAAGAAACACAAGAATTATATTGTGAAATTCTGTGGAACCCCAACCCTCTCTAATAGCGCGTCTGAGATCAGATGCATTGTAAGGAACCCCAACCCTTTCTAATAGCGCGTCTGAGATCAGATGCAATTTAGGGAACCCCAACCCTCTCTAATAGGGCATCTGAGATCAGATGCATTGTAAGGAACCCCAACCTTTTGTAATATTGTGTCTGAGATCAGATGCAATTTAGGGAACCCCAACCCTCTCTAATAGCGTGTCAGATCAGATTCATTGTAAGGAGCCCCAACCCTCTGTAATAGTGCGTCTGAGATCAGATGCATTTGGTAGAATTTTCAAATGACCTTAAAATTGCAGGTAACCCATTAGGGATACCGGTGGAACCAAAAGGCTCCTAGGAACCCCTGTTGAAAAACACTGATCTAGTACTATTACATTTTGCATCACTGATGTTAACCCCCTGTGGAAGAACTTTGGGAACTGAGAGATAAGTGGTGATGTAAATGTATGTACAATGCAACATACTGTCAGAAAGCCTGCGCCACAAATTGCATAATTCTGTAATATCCGGAACCGAGGTCACAGAAAAATTACGCAATAAAACAATGATGCGGCACTTTTGTGCGAGAATTGCATCACTTTTGTTGTTATGTTTCCCCTCAAACCTTAATCCAGGAGTGCGCAAACTGGGGGGCGCAAGATTTTTTTTGGGGGGGGACACGGCGGTTACAGGAGCCCCGCACTCTTCCCCAAAGCATTTCAATTAAAATACTTACCTTGGCTTTGGTCGACGCGTCACCATGGCAACACAGCGTCAATTGACGGCGGTTCCTAGGTAAGGGCGGGGGGGGGGGCGAGCACTGGGGCTGATCAGGCAGGGGGGTACAGCGCAGAAAGTTTGCGCACCCCTGCCTAAATCTTTTCACAGTCCAGGGCACTGTTACAAGCGGTTGCTTTAATGCAAACCCACTAGATGATGTATTCAAAGGTAGTCAGCAGTACATTTTCCACTGCTGCCTATTATCTGCATCATTATAAGGGTGAGAATTGCTTTTTACTGTAACTACACAAGAAATGACCCTTTCACTGTATTTCGAACCTTGAACATGTTATAACACCGCAGAGAAACTAGCTCCTGTCTTTTAAAAAAATTACTAATCGTGTATGTCCATCCTTTTGCCTGAACACGTGGAGGAGTATGGGTAAAACAGGCTGCATTAATGCCACGTAGCCCATCAATGATTAAGTACCCTCTATTTTAGTGTCAGCGTAAAATGCAACAAAACTGTTTTCGTTTGATATATTTACCACAGGACTCTTAAGGCAGAGAGTGTAAATACCGGCGGAGGCCTTGCGGTCTGACACACAAAGATGGAGGAGCGATAATAAAAGGAATATCTCCCATTTCCTCCGATTACTCTGTATAACCATTGCCTGCATCACTCACTAATGCACGCAGGAAAAGGCCGAGACTCCTAATGCACTGACAGTGAGAGATACATTGTATAAATCACGCGTTTAAACGCAGCATCCCCGCCTCCCGTCCTATCTGTTTCTTCTTAACTAGGATTGGGGGTGCCCGGAGATAAAAGCCACTATTTTTTATTACTAACATTTTTTTTATATTAATTTAAACTTTGCACTGAGTCCCTGATGGTCAAATCGGCACTGAACAGAGCGGTACATGGCATAGCACCGCTTAGTAAATACGGCCCTTTATGTCAGGGCCAATGAGAGGATTAGTAATCTGTATTGACGGGGTTAAATCAGATGCTACAGACTTTCCGTGTACAGTACAATGTAAGATTGCACGACATGTACCGCCCCACATTGCATATGCCAGGAGTGGCCAACGCCAGTCCTCAAGGGTCACCAACAGGTCAGGGTTTCAGGATAACCCTGCTTCAGGACAGGTGGCTCAGTTGCTGAGTGAGCCACCTATGCTGAAGCTGGGGTGTCCTTAAAACCTGACCTGTTGGTAGCTGTTGAGGACTGGAGTTGGCCAGCCCTGGTACATGCTATATTGTACCTGCTAGTAAGGCAATGCACATCTCACACACAATAACTTTGGTACCACTTTCGGTGGTTGCTCTACAGCCTAAGATGTTTAATAGCTGGGCAAATGTAGCTCTGAACTCCTAAGTGCATGATAGCAAATCTAATTATATACTTATAATTATTCCTTTTATTCAGGTCAGAAATGGGCAGCGATATGAAATAGGGGGTGGAAATAAATGTGTCAGTCAGTGTGTGTGTGTTTGTCAGACAGTGTGTGTGTCAGTCAGTGTGTGTGTGTCAGTTAGTCAGTGTGTGTGTCAGTTAGTCAGTGTGTGTGTCAGTCAGTCAGTGTGTGTGTGTCTGTCAGTGTGTGTGTGTCTGTCAGTGCGTGTGTGTGTGTGTCAGTGTCTGTGTGTCAGTCAGTGTGTGTTATTCTCAGGGTCCTTCCCCCCTCTCTCCTGTCTCCCCCCCCCTTCGGCTGTCTTGCTGCTGGTGCCTCCTGTTGGATCCAGCCCTCTGGCGGAGGTACAGGCTCACTGATTTGCTCTGTGGCTCACTGGGGGGGGGGGGGGTTCTGTTCAGAGGCTCACGGGGGTGGGGTGGATGCTTAGCGGCTCACGGGGTGGTCGGGACGGGGGGCTCGGCAACTCACGGGGAGGGATGAGTGCTCGGCGGCACGGGGGGGAGAGGGGCTGCTCGGTGGCTCCCGGGGGGGCAGAAGAGGGTGGGAGGGGGTGCTCGCCGCTCACAGAGGGGCAGGAGAGGGTGCTCAGTGACTCACGGGGAGGGATGGGTGCTCGACAGCTCACGGGGGGGTGGGAAGGGGTGCTCGGCGGCTCATGGGGGGCGGGAGGGGGTGCTCGGCAGCTCAGGGGGGCAGGAGGGGGTGCTCGGCAGGTCACAGGGGGCTGGAAGGGGTGCTCGGCGGCTCACAGGGGGCGGGAGGGGGTCTTCGGCGGCTCAGGGGGGGTGTGCTTGGCGGCTCACGGGGGGCGGGAGGGGGTGTTTGGCGGCTCACTCGGTGGAGGGTGTTTGGCGGCTCCCTGTGTGTGTGTGTGTGTATGTTTGTGTTCCTCCTGACTCCTGCTGGTGGAAGCCAGCAAAATTCAATGGCAGTGAATGTTGCTGACGGCCTCTTCTACCAGCAGTGACATCACTTCCGTCACCACTGACTTCCGTCTCCAACAACTCCATTCACTGCCACTGAATTTTGCTCATGTGGTACAGTAGGTGCCGCTAAAGAAGTTTCACTTCAAAATTATTTTTAACGAGGATAAGTGAGACTGCATCTCCACGTTATGTTGTGGCTGTTTGCCTGAAAAGTCCGTCTCTGACATTTTTTCAATAATTATATTAAGTCGCTCTGCTTTCTAAAAACGTGTGGATTTTGTTAGCCTGTGGCTGTGCTTGATAAATATGCCCATTATGGGAGGAATAATCTACAAAATAACTGTTTTTATTTGCCCAAACGGCTTAATTGTAAATGTGTCACTTGGGTATCAACACATGTACTTTTATTATCCCTACTACTTGTCCTAGATTTGTAATGTTTCTATGTTAGTTTCTGCAAAGTGCTGCAACCAGAGGAGCTGCGAAATAAATACATACATAAACTATCTTCTATCTTAACTGAATACATAGTCCCAGCAATTTCACCCTCCGCCCTGTGTTGCAAACTATACCCAGAGTGGTCATATTTTCCTTATACAACTCAGCAGCACACACTGAATTGTACAGGTAAACCAGCGACATAAATGCACAGATCTACTCAACAGTGGGAAGGTACCTAAAGTTGGATTCACATAAATGGGCCATGGGGTGTCTCAAGGTTTAAGTAAATACGGCAAGAAGTGTCTTGGCAAAGGTCATATGAAGTTGGCACAGCCATTCAAATGAGTATTGTCCTGAATCAGAGGCAGTGCCTTCACAGCATGCCCGTCCATTTCTGGGCATCGTGCAATAGCATACATACTTATATAGTAGATTACAAGGTCCTAAATCAAGAGTAGCTAACTCCTGTCCTCAAGGGCCACCAAGCGGTCGGGTTTTAAGGATATCCCTGCTTCAGCATAGATGGCTCAATCAGTGGCTCAGGCGTTGACGGAGCCACTGATTGAGCCACCTATGCTGGAGCAGGGATATCCTTAAAACCTTACCTGTTGGTGGCTCTTGAGAACTGGAGTTGGCCACCCCTGTCCTAAATGGTCATTAGCCAAGGCAACAAAGTAGGCTGATGACTGATAACGGTAAGATAACTCCATGGAAGGACATATGATCTAAGCTTGATGGTCTTCTGTGTTTTAGAACATTCACGGAGCCCACTTTGACTAGACCCCTGGGGGCTAAGACGGACAATGCAGCAAAGGGACACGAAGACTAATCAGTAAAGGCATATAGCAATTACAGTATATTTACTCACTATTTCATATATAATAATGAAGATGGCACCCTCTTTTGTGACAACAATGGCATGAGGGAAAAAAAGCAATGATACCAAATACAATAATGCACAATAAAAGAATATTACAGTGTGACAGAACTAATCCAGCAGAGTCTCACAATGACATATTCTTTTGTGACGCATTCATATAAAAAATAACTAATCTACTTCTTAATAAAGTAGAATAAATCTATTTCCTTGCTGCTTTCTGGACATACCTTTCAATCTGGATTTAAAGATACTGTGGCAGCTCTTTAACAACTCTGCGTTACATTGCTGTATGAGCAACACTGGACTGGCTATTCTGAATGTGTTGTAAACCTGCTGCCTTTAAGGACGTGCTTGAAGAACCAGCACCATTGTGAACCCGGGCAAGTGGCTTTATCTAAAAGTTACCCAACCATCAAAAATGACATTGTAAGAGCTGTGGATGGGATTTACTAGGTCTGCAGCCCCCTCTGGCAGCAGGGGGGGGGGTTAATCTGCTAACGTACCCAAGCATAGAAGCGTCTATCTGCACTCAGACCGAGGTGAGTAGCGGAATAATGAGGCTGGCTCTGACCCCCCCATAGTAACTTTCCAAGGGTTGTATCTAGAAATCCCATTTACTGCATATCAGGAGGTCAGAGGAGCCATGGTATAGCTGCCTTGCAGCATTCCGATTTATTCAGGTCACTAAACTAAAAGTTGTCAGTTTTAATTACATTACAACAAATGCTATACAAGTGGCAGGCAGTTCATTTGATTAGGCAAAAAAAAAAATCTCCAACATCCGCACTGGGAAGCTGCATTTCTCCAGTAAGTGTATTTGCCCTGACACCGCGATGATCCAGTCCAGGCCTCTTCATTAATATTACTGTAGCACTCCTGCAGGGAGAAGGTAAACAGATGTACTGGAGGTATGTGGAGGCTTGGAGACAGAGCCAGTGTAAAGTGGCATTGCTTTAACCCCCCCACTGCCAGAGGGGCCTGCAATACCAAGGGGTTATATATAAAAGTGCTATTATTCATTCTTGATTTTAGAAGTACATTTCCATACCCCTCAAACCAGTCTCTTCATTGTAGTGTTGGAATTTCTGCACCAAACAAAAATGATAAAGTGAAAAGACATAAAGTGAGCTTTTTCTACAGCGTTTCTGCAGACAGCTGCCTCCGAGATGTTTGACTTCCATCACAAGCGCATACACTTTAAAGTTATTACCAAATAACACTTATACAGTACTGTACTGGAAGAAATGAGAGAAGAACTGGATGTTAGGGCAAAAGCTGTGGCTGCCAATGAGGTTACTCTATTAGGGATTTAGGAGAGACGGGTTTTGGAGTGATAAAGTGCAAGGGTACATGACAAAAAAGGAAAGTGCCTGATAATGATGCTACGTATCTCTATACACTTCCAGTCAACCCGAGCTATTACTCCTTAGAAGAAGGCAAATAGAACATGACCAGATTAAAGTGACAAGCATAAAAAAACCTGTGTCAAACGGCGTACATTGTTCAGACATAACAGCGTTTCTATTCCCACTTTACCACTTAGCTGGCGCAGAGAATTCAAGTAAAACATTTAAAAAAAAGGATTTTTTTTCCTACTGATACGAAAAAATAAATGCACTGGAGAAGTGAACATTTCCCACATTTTAGCAGAAGCCTTCGTCACTGGTGTTGGGGGGATGTTTGATTTACTAACAGCGCGAGGCAGACTGTTTCTGTGCTTCGGGACGCCTTTTTTCAGAAGTCAGATCACCAGCCAAGCCTGGATCAAAAATATGAAATGCCCAGTGTCAATTCGCCAATGAAAGTCTAAACAGCAGCAGAGGTAACGGATACTTTACCGCAGAGGAGCAGAGGCACTGCGTGTCCTGATCTTATAAAGCTTCACATAATACAGTATGCAAGTGAATCATCCTCCCAGAAAGGGTTGTGTTGTAGATCGCAATGATGTGGTCAACTCTCCCTGTTTATGATGGAGACTCCCAAATAATTTCCCCCCCAAAATCTATCATTTCCCTACTAACGCCCATAAAAACAATGTCCTCAATCCACTGCCAGCCAAGAGTAGATCAACAGAGCTCCTGTATTCTTCTATTTAATCTCCCTGAAAAAAACAATATCCACTTGTTGTTCAGTAGCAGGCTTTAGAAATACACTGCACTGTTATGGTGCAGGGCTACATGCTCATATTAAGGTAAACATTTCAGTCCCCGTCAAAATGAAATGATGCTTTGACCTCACCGAAACGTGAAATCTGAAAGGAAAAACATTGCAGCCGTGGCATTAACTTTGAAATCCCACTTTTTACCGGTCAAAGGCTCACTCACAGGCCCACTATATAAAGTAATCAGATAACTGCATCAACCGGCATCAAAACGCACGCGATATAAGAGCCTATTGTGTGCTAAGCAATATTAGCTTTGAACCTCTTCCTTGCCAAAGGTTGCCCGCAATGTATACAACACACTGAATTTCGGCGACAGTGAGTGTGTTAATTTCCAAGCAGTTAAACTAGGATAGTATATATATATATATATATATATATATATATATATATATATATATATATATATATATATAATCTTTTACAACAGACAAGCCAGATGACATGCGTAATCAGGACAAGCAGGATGGAAAACTATTGTAATGATGTGATTTACTCAGTCTCAACTTTAATCTAGCAAAATTCTTCTGCGTTGGAAGAACTGCTGCAGAATATACATTCTAATTGTGTCTGCAGCACTTAGTGCAACGTAGAACAAATAAGTGAAGATCTCTATCAGTTCTGAGGCTCATGGAAAGCAAGGCTGAATTGAATTTTCAGTGGGCATTAAGGCAGAAGAAATACACGAAATGAAATAGCAATGGATTAAAGTGACTGTCAGAGAAACCCGCAGCAGATAAATATAGTGCCTTTCCACAGCAAAAAAAAAAAAATGCCATACATGGTCAAATTGTCAGTGTTGGCAACATGTAATTGCTTTTCAATGGAAAAAAAACGGTTTCTTTTGTTACATTCGCCTAACTCTGTGGTTTTCAATCTTTATTACGTTAAGGAACCCTGGAATTAGATGGTGAAATTCTGGAGAACCCCAACCCTCTCCTACCGTCTCTCCCCCCCCCCCCCCCCCCCACCCTCCCGGCGTCGTCTCTTGCGGCTCTCCCCTTGTCTCTCTTTCCTCCCACCCCCACACTCCCCTCACATTCTCCCCTTTACGCTCCCTCTCCCCTTCCCACTCTCCCCCTTAGCTCCCTCTCCGTTCTCCCCCTCTCTTCTACACAAAATCTCCCCTTCCCTCTTCTTCTTTTATTTATTTTTTTTAAATCTTTTTATTAGTTTTTGAATAACATGAAACAATATAAATACAATAATTCATGGGGGGGGGGGGAGAAATCAACTTATCAATAACTACTATACCGCTACACTCCCAACCCCCTTCCCCCCACCACCATAGCTCATATATTATCTAAGAACCCTGTAAGAACACCAGATGTTGCTACAAAACAAAAAAAGACACCATCCCAATATCTGAGACCTCTTCCCTTCAGAATAAATAAATCTATGCATTTATGAAATATTCTTTTTAAATCATTTTTATAATCTATATACAGTACTATAACTCCCTGCATCATCTGGTCTTGTTATGATAGAGTTATGTATTTCCAAATAAGATAAGAAAGGAAACCAGATATCCATAAATGTAGAGTGTTCTTGTCGTAAGGAAAACGTTATCCTCTCTAAAGCACGTATCTCCCACTCTCTAGTCCAGGCCCCCCCCTTAACTTGTTTTGTGGTATCAAATGATGCCGCAGGGTCACGTAACGTGGCGTTACGTGACCCCGCTGCCATGGAAACGGACGTCACTCCGCATGACACGGCAGCGTCATTTGACGCCAAGGAGACGCGTCACAGCAACTCTTCTGAATCCCGGTAAGTGAGTTGCAGAGGTCTCACGCGATCCCCCGGCATTTAATATGAATGCCTCGGGGAAGAGCGCGGGGCCTCTGTAAACCCCCGCGCCCCCCCCAAAAAAATTCATTGTCCCCCCTGGGGGGCGCACCCCCCACTTTGTGCACCACTGCTCTAGTCAACCATTGTGTCATATTTGGTGCCAATATATTCTTTCAGTTACAGTAGAAGCAATGCACAATCTGGCGGCTAATGGCAATCTGGCTCAATTCTACACTCACACTCTCCCCCTCTCTCTTCTACACTCACACTCTCCCCCTCTCTCTTCTACACTCACACTCTCCCCCTCTCTCTTCTACACTCACACTCTCCCCCTCTCTCTTCTACACTCACACTCTCCCCCTCTCTCTTCTACACTGACACTCTCCCACTCTCTCTTCTACACTAACACTCTCCCCCTCTCTCTTCTACACTCACACTCTCCTCCTCTCTCTTCTACACTCACACTCCCCCTCTCTCTTCTACACTCCTCCTCTCCCCCTCTCTCTTCTACACTCACACTCTCCCACCCTCTCTTCTACACTCACTCTCCCCCTCTCTCTTCTACACTCACACTCTCCCCTCTCTCTTCTACACTCACACTCTCCCCCTCTCTCTTCTACACTCATACTCTCCCCCTCTCTCTTCTACACTCACACTCTCCCCCTCTCTCTTCTACACTCGCACTCTTCCCCTCTCTCTTCTACACTCACACTCTCCCCCTCTCTTCTACACTCACACTCTCCCCCTCTCTCTTCTACACTCACACTCTCCCCCTCTCTCTTCTACACTCACACTCTCCCCTCTCTCTTCTACACTCATACTCTCCACCTCTCTCTTCTACACTCACACTCTCCCCTCTCTCTTCTACACTCACACTCTCCCCCTCTCTCTTCTACACCTCGCTCTCCCCCTCTCTCTTCTACACTCACACTCTCCCCCTCTCTCTTCCACACTCAACACTCTCCCCCTCTCTCTTCTACACTCACTCTCCCCCTCTCTCTTCTACACTCACTCTCCCCCTCTCTCTTCTACACTCACATTCTCCCCCTCTCTTCTACACTCACACTCTCCCCCTCTCCCTTCTACACTCCCCCTCCCCCTCCCCCTCTCTCTCTACACTCACACTCCCCCTCTCTTCTACACACAGTCTCCCCCTCTCTCTCCTACACTCACTCTCCCCCTCTCTCTTCTACACTCACACTCTCCCCCTCTCTCTTCTACACTCACACTCTCCCCTCTCTCTTCTACACTCACACTCTCCCCCTCTCTCTTCTACACTCGCTCTCCCCCCTCTCTCTTCTACACTCACACTCTCTCCCCCTCTCTCTTCCACACTCACACTCCTCCCCCTCTCTCTTCTACACTCACTCACCCCCCTCTCTCTTCTCACTCACTCTCCCCCTCTCTCTTCTACACTCACATTCTCCCCCTCTCTTCTACACTCACACTCTCCCCCTCTCTCTTCTACACTCCCCCTCCCCCTCTCTCTTCTACACTCACACTCCCCCTCTCTTCTACACACAGTCTCCCCCTCTCTCCTCCTACACTCACTCTCCCCCCTCTCCCCTCTCTCTACACTCACACTCTCCCCCTCTCTCTTCTACACTCACACTCTCTCCCCCTCTCTCTTCTACACTCACACTCTCCCCCTCTCTCTTCTACACTCACACTCTCCCCCTCTCTCTTCTACACTCACACTCTCCCCCTCTCTCTTCTACACTCACACTCTCCCCCTCTCTTCTACACTCACACTCTCCCCTCTCTCTTCTACACTCACACTCTCCCCCTCTCTTCTACACTCACACTCTCCCCCTCTCTCTTCTACACTCACACTCTCCCCTCTCTCTTCTACACTCACTCTCTCCCCTCTCTCTTCTACACTCACACTCTCCTCCTCTCTCTCTACACTCACACTCTCCCCCTCTCTCTTCTACACTCACACTCTCCCCCTGTCTCTTCTACACTCACACTCTCCCCCTCTCTCTTCTACACTCACACTCCCCCTCTCTCTTCTACACCTCCTCTCCCCTCTCTCTTCTACACTCACACTCTCCCACCCTCTCTCTACACTCACTCTCCCCCTCTCTCTTCTACACTCACACTCTCCCCCTCTCTCTTCTACACTCACACTCTCCCCCTCTCTCTTCTACACTCACACTCTCCCCCTCTCTCTCTACACTCACACTCTCCCCCTCTCTCTTCTACACTCGCACTCTTCCCTCTCTCTTCTACACTCACACTCTCCCCCTCTCTCTCTACACTCACACTCTCCCCCTCTCTCTTCTACACTCACACTCTCCCCCTCTCTCTTCTACACTCACACTCTCCCCCTCTCTCTTCTACACTCACACTCTCCCCTCTCTCTTCTACACTCACACTCTCCACCTCTCTCTTCTACACTCACACTCTCCCCTCTCTCTTCTACACTCACACTCTCCCCCTCTCTCTTCTACACTCTCTCTCCCCCCTCTCTCTTCTACACTCACACTCTCCCCCTCTCTCTTCCACACTCACACTCTCCCCCTCTCTCTTCTACACACACTCTCCCCCTCTCTCTTCTACACTCACTCTCCCCCTCTCTCTTCTACACTAACATTCTCCCCTCTCTTCTACACTCACACTCTCCCCCTCTCTCTTCTACACTCCCCCTCCCCCTCTCTCTTCTACACTCACACTCCCCTCTCTTCTACGACACAGTCTACCTCTCTCTCCTACACTCACTCTCCCCCTCTCTCTCTACACTCACACTCTCCCCCTCTCTCTTCTACACTCACACTCTCCCCTCTCTCTTCTACACTCACACTCTCCCCCTCATCTCTTCTACACTCGCTCTCCCCCCTCTCTCTTCTAAACTCACACTCTCCCCCTCTCTCTCCACACTCACACTCTCCCCCTCTCTCTTCTACACTCACTCTCCCCTCTCTCTTCTACACTCACTCTCCCCTCTCTCTTCTACACTCACATTCTCCCCCTCTTCTACACTCACACTCTCCCCCTCTCTCTTCTACACTCCCCCTCCCCCTCTCTCTTCTAACACTCACACTCCCCCTCTCTTCTACACACAGTCTCCCCCTCTCTCTCCTACACTCACTCTCCCCCTCTCTCTTCTACACTCACACTCTCCCCCCTCTCTCTTCTACACTCACACTCTCCCCCTCTCTCTTCTACACTCACACTCTCCCCCTCTCTCTTTAACACTCACACTCTCCCCTCTCTCTTCTACACTCACACTCTCCCCCTCTCTCTTCTACATTCACACTCTCCCCCTCTCTTCTACACTCACACTCTCCCCCTCTCTCTTCTACACTCACACTCTCCCCTCTCTTCTACACTCACACTCTCCCCCTCTCTCTTCTACACTCACACCTCTCCCCCTCTCTCTTCTACACTCACTCTCCCCCTCTCTCTTCTACACTCACACTCTCCTCCTCTCTCTTCTACACTCACACTCTCCCCCTCTCTCTTCTACACTCACTCTCCCCCTCTCTCTTCTACACTCACACTCTCCCCCTCTCTCTTCTACACTCACACTCTCCCCCTCTCTCTTCTACACTCCCCCTCCCCCTCTCTCTTCTACACTCACACTCCCCCTCTCTCTTCTACACTCACACTCCCCCCTCTCTTCTACACTCACACTCTCCCCCTCTCTCTTCTACACTCACTCTCCCCCTCTCTTTTCTACACTCACTCTCCCCCTCTCTCTTCTACACTCACACTCCCTCTCTCTTCTACACTCACACTCTCCCCCTCTCTCTTCTACACACAGACTTCCCCTCTCTCTTCTACACACACCTTCTCTCCTCTCTCTTCTACACTCACTCTCCCCCTCTCACGCACTCCTTCCCTTCCACACACACACATACTCCCCCTTCTCTTCTACACACGGACACACACACACACACACACACACACACACACACACACACACACACACACACACACACACACACACACACACACACACACACACACACACACACACACCACACTCACACCACACACTCTCCCCCTCTCTCTTCTACACTCACTCTCCCCTCTCTTTTCTACACTCACTCTCCCCTCTCTCTTCTACACTCACACTCCCTCTCTCTTCTACACTCACAGTCTCCCCCTCTCTCTCCTACACTCACTCTCCCCTCTCTCTTCTACACTCACACTCTCCCCCTCTCTCTTCTACACTCACACTCTCCCCCTCTCTCTTCTACATTCACACTCTCCCCCTCTCTTCTACACTCACACTCTCCCCCTCTCTCTTCTACACTCACACTCTCCCCCTCTCTTCTACACTCACACTCTCCCCCTCTCTCTTCTACACTCACACTCTCCCCCTCTCTCTTCCACACTCACACTCCCCCTCTCTCTTCTACACTCACTCTCCCCCTCTCTCTTCTACACTCACTCTCCCCCCTCTCTCTTCTACACTCACATTCCCCCTCTCTTCAACACTCACACTCTCCCCCTCTCTCTTCTACACTCCCCCTCCCCCTCTCTCTTCTACACTCACACTCCCCCCTCTCTCTACACACAGTCTCCCCCTCTCTCTCCTACACTCACTCTCCCCCTCTCTCTTCTACACTCACACTCTCCCCCTCTCTCTTCTACACTCACACTCTCCCCCTCTCTCTTCTACACCACACTCTCCCCCTCTCTCTTCGACACTCACTCTCCCCTCTCTCTTCTACACTCACACTCTCCCCCTCTCTCTTCTACATTCACACTCTCCCCCTCTCTTCTACACTCACACTCTCCCCCTCTCTCTTCTACAACTCACACTCTCCCCCTCTCTTCTACACTCACACTCTCCCCCTCTCTCTTCTACACTCACACTCTCCCCTCTCTCTTCTACACTCACTCTCCCCCCCTCTCTCTTCTACACTCACACTCTCCTCCTCTCTCTTCTACACTCACACTCTCCCCCTCTCTCTTCTACACTCACACTCTCCCCCTGTCTCTTCTACACTCACACTCTCCCCCTCTCTCTTCTACACTCACACTCCCCCTCTCTCTTCTACACTCCTCCTCTCCCGCTCTCTCTTCTACACTCACACTCTCCACCCTCTCATCTACACTCACTCTCCCCCTCTCTCTTCTACACTCACACTCTCCTCTCTCTTCTACACTCACACTCTCCCCCTCTCTCTTCTACACACACACTCTCCCCCTCTCTCTTCTACACTCACTCTCCCCTCTCTCTCTACACTCACACTCTCTCCCCCTCTCTCTTCTACATTCACACTCTCCCCCTCTCTTCTACACTCACACTCTCCCCCTCTCTCTTCTACACTCACACTCTCCCCCTCTCTTCTACACTCACACTCTCCCCCTCTCTCTTCTACACTCACACTCTCCCCTCTCTCTTCTACACTCACTCTCCCCCTCTCTCTTCTACACTCACACTCTCCTCCTCTCTCTTCTACACTCACACTCTCCCCCTCTCTCTTCTACACTCACACTCTCCCCCTGTCTCTTCTACACTCACACTCTCCCCCTCTCTCTTCTACACTCACACTCCCCCTCTCTCTTCTACACTCCTCCTCTCCCCTCTCTCTCTACACTCACACTCACCCACCCTCACTTCTACACTCACTCTCCCCCTCTCTCTTCTACACTCACACTCTCCCCTCTCTCTTCTACACTCACACTCTCCCCCTCTCTCTTCTACACTCACACTCTCCCCCTCTCTCTTCTACACTCACACTCTCCCCCTCTCTCTTCTACACTCTCACTCATCCCCTCTCTCTCTACACTCACACTCTCCCCCTCTCTTCTACACTCACACTCTCCCCCTCTCTCTTCTACACTCACACTCTCCCCCACTCTCATCTACACTCACACTCTCCCCCTCTCTCTTCTACACTCACACTCTCCCCTCTCTCTTCTACACTCACACTCTCCACCTCTCTCTTCTACACTCATACTCTCCCCTCTCTCTTCTACACTCACACCTCCCCCTCTCTCTTCTACACTCGCTCTCCCCCTCTCTTCTACACTCACACTCTCCCCCTCTCTCTTCCACACTCACACTCTCCCCCTCTCTTCTACACTCACTCACCCCCTCTCTCTTCTACACTCACTCTCCCCTCTCTCTTCTACACTCACATTCTCCCCCTCTCTTCTACACTCACACTCTCCCCCTCTCTCTTCTACACTCCCCCTCCCCCTCCCCCTCCCCCTCCCCTCTCTCTTCTACACTCACACTCCCCCTCTCTTCTACACACAGTCTCCCCCTCTCTCTCCTACACTCACTCTCCCCCTCTCTCTTCTACACTCACACTCTCCCCCTCTCTCTTCTACACTCACACTCTCCCCTCTCTCTTCTACACTCACACTCTCCCCCTCTCTCTTCTACACTCGCTCTCCCCCTCTCTTCTACACTCACACTCCCCCTCTCTCTTCCACACTCACACTCTCCCCCTCTCTCTTCTACACTCACTCTCCCCCTCTCTCTTCTACACTCACTCTCCCCCTCTCTCTTCTACACTCACATTCTCCCCCTCTCTTCTACACTCACACTCTCCCCTCTCTCTTCTACACTCCCCCTCCCCCTCTCTCTTCTACACTCACACTCCCCCCTCCTTCTACACACAGTCTCCCCCTCTCTCTCCTACACTCACTCTCCCCCTCTCTCTTCTACACTCACACTCTCCCCCTCTCTCTTCTACACTCACACTCTCCCCCTCTCTCTTCTACACTCACACTCTCCCCCTCTCTCTTCTACACTCACTCTCCCCTCTCTCTTCTACACTCACACTCTCCCCCTCTCTCTTCTACATTCACACTCTCCCCCTCTCTTCTACACTCACACTCTCCCCCTCTCTCTTCTACACTCACACTCTCCCCCTCTCTTCTACACTCACACTCTCCCCCTCTCTCTTCTACACTCACACTCTCCCCCTCTCTCTTCTACACTCACTCTCCCCCTCTCTCTTCTACACTCACACTCTCCTCCTCTCTCTTCTACACTCACACTCTCCCCCTCTCTCTTCTACACTCACACTCTCCCCCTGTCTCTTCTACACTCACACTCTCCCCCTCTCTCTTCTACACTCACACTCCCCCTCTCTCTTCTACACTCCTCCTCTCCCGCTCTCTCTTCTACACTCACACTCTCCCACCCTCTCTTCTACACTCACTCTCCCCCTCTCTCTTCTACACTCACACTCTCCCCTCTCTCTTCTACACTCACACTCTCCCCCTCTCTCTTCTACACTCACACTCTCCCCCTCTCTCTTCTACACTCACACTCTCCCCCTCTCTCTTCTACACTCGCACTCTTCCCCTCTCTCTCTACACTCACACTCTCCCCCTCTCTTCTACACTCACACTCTCCCCCTCTCTCTTCTACACTCACACTCTCCCCCTCTCTCTTCTACACTCACACTCTCCCCCTCTCTCTTCTACACTCACACTCTCCCCTCTCTCTTCTACACTCACACTCTCCACCTCTCTCTTCTACACTCATACTCTCCCCTCTCTCTTCTACACTCACACTCTCCCCCTCTCTCTTCTACACTCGCTCTCCCCCTCTCTTCTACACTCACACTCTCCCCCTCTCTCTTCCACACTCACACTCTCCCCCTCTCTTCTACACTCACTCTCCCCCTCTCTCTTCTACACTCACTCTCCCCCTCTCTCTTCTACACTCACATTCTCCCCCTCTCTTCTACACTCACACTCTCCCCCTCTCTCTTCTACACTCCCCCTCCCCCTCCCCCTCCCCCTCTCTCTTCTACACTCACACTCCCCCTCTCTTCTACACACAGTCTCCCCCTCTCTCTCCTACACTCACTCTCCCCCTCTCTCTTCTACACTCACACTCTCCCCCTCTCTCTTCTACACTCACACTCTCCCCTCTCTCTTCTACACTCACACTCTCCCCCTCTCTCTTCTACACTCGCTCTCCCCCTCTCTCTTCTACACTCACACTCTCCCCCCTCTCTCTTCCACACTCACACTCTCCCCCTCTCTCTTCTACACTCACTCTCCCCCTCTCTCTTCTACACTCACTCTCCCCCTCTCTCTTCTACACTCACATTCTCCCCCTCTCTTCTACACTCACACTCTCCCCCTCTCTCTTCTACACTCCCCCTCCCCCTCTCTCTTCTACACTCACACTCCCCCTCTCTTCTACACACAGTCTCCCCCTCTCTCTCCTACACTCACTCTCCCCCTCTCTCTTCTACACTCACACTCTCCCCCTCTCTCTTCTACACTCACACTCTCCCACTCTCTCTTCTACACTCACACTCTCCCCCTCTCTCTTTTACACTCACACTCTCCCCTCTCTCTTCTACACTCACACTCTCCCCCTCTCTCTTCTACATTCACACTCTCCCCCTCTCTTCTACACTCACACTCTCCCCCTCTCTCTTCTACACTCACACTCTCCCCCTCTCTTCTACACTCACACTCTCCCCCTCTCTCTTCTACACTCACACTCTCCCCCTCTCTCTTCTACACTCACTCTCCCCCTCTCTCTTCTACACTCACACTCTCCTCCTCTCTCTTCTACACTCACACTCTCCCCCTCTCTCTTCTACACTCACTCTCCCCCTCTCTCTTCTACACTCACACTCCCTCTCCCCTCTCTCTTCTACACTCATACTCTCCCCCTCTCTCTTCTACACTCCCCTCCCCCTCTCTCTTCTACACTCACACTCCCCCTCTCTCTTCTACACTCACACTCCCCCCTCTCTTCTACACTCACACTCTCCCCCTCTCTCTTCTACACTCACTCTCCCCCTCTCTTTTCTACACTCACTCTCCCCCTCTCTCTTCTACACTCACACTCCCTCTCTCTTCTACACTCACACTCTCCCCCTCTCTCTTCTACACACAGACTTCCCCTCTCTCTTCTACACACACCTTCTCTCCTCTCTCTTCTACACTCACTTTCCCCCTCTCACGCACTCCTTCCCTTCCACACACACACATACTCCCCCTTCTCTTCTACACACGGACACACACACACACACACACACACACACACACACACACACACACACACACACACACACACACACACACACACACACACACTCACACTCACACTCTCCCCCTCTCTCTTCTACACTCACTCTCCCCCCTCTCTTTTCTACACTCACTCTCCCCCTCTCTCTTCTACACTCACACTCCCTCTCTCTTCTACACTCACAGTCTCCCCCTCTCTCTCCTACACTCACTCTCCCCCTCTCTCTTCTACACTCACACTCTCCCCCTCTCTCTTCTACACTCACACTCTCCCCCTCTCTCTTCTACATTCACACTCTCCCCCCTCTCTTCTACACTCACACTCTCCCCCTCTCTCTTCTACACTCACACTCTCCCCCTCTCTTCTACACTCACACTCTCCCCCTCTCTCTTCTACACTCACACTCTCCCCCTCTCTCTTCTACACTCACTCTCCCCCTCTCTCTTCTACACTCACACTCTCCTCCTCTCTCTTCTACTCTCACACTCTCCCCCTCTCTCTTCTACACTCACTCTCCCCCTCTCTCTTCTACACTCACACTCCCCCTCTCTCTTCTACACACAGTCTCCCCCTCTCTCTTCTACACTCACACTCTCCCCCTCTCTCTTCTACACACTCTCCCCCTCTCTCTTCTACACTCACACTCTCCCCTCTCTCTTCTACACTCACACTCCCCCCTCTCTTCTACACTCACTCTCCCCCTCTCTCTTCTACACTCACTCTCCCCCTCTCTTTTCTACACTCACTCTCCCCCTCTCTCTTCTA